>NW_022262984.1:97500-99005 GCF_002021735.2 Oncorhynchus kisutch | reverse complement strand
AAAACACGTCCTTCACCGTCAGCTTTAGAATCCCCATCAATATTATCCTTCCAAAAGTTTCCCGTCCTAAAGGCTCCAACTCCTTTTCCTTCCAAGCAAAACGAATCGTGTTGGCCAGCCCAATCCCAGGGACCGACCGTGTTGATGTATTTAGCACCATCTCCGCAAGGAGAATGGCGCTCGTTCTCTTCTCTTCCAAAACAATGAAAAAAGAAAATCCAAAGTGACTGAGCCTATTCTGGTGCAAACTAACACAAAGACAGGAACAATCACCCACGAAATACTCAAAGAATATGGCTGCCTAAATATGGTTCCCAATCAGAGACAACGATAATCACCTGACTCTGATTGAAAACCGCCTCAGGCAGCCATAAACTATGCTAGACACCCCACAAAAACCCCCATGACAAAAACACACCACAATAACCCATGTCACACCCTGGCCTGACCAAATAAATGAAGACAAACATACTTACTTCGACCAGGACATTATATACTGTCACCTCAAATGAAACATTTGATCTCAAATCCAAAATGTTGGAGTATTGAGTCACATTTAAAATGTTATCTTCACTGTCTAAATAGATATGGTGTGGACTGTATACTCAATACAATCTAAATCTGATACCTCACTGTCTAAATAGATATGTTGTGGACTGTATACTCAATACAATCTAAATCTGATACCTCACTGTCTAAATAGATATGGGTGGACTGTATACTCAATACAATCTAAATCTGATACCTCACTGTCTAAATAGATATGGTGTGACTGTATACTCAATACAATCTAAATCTGATACCTCACTGTCTGTCTTCTGACTGATACTGCTTTTTAAACTGGTCTGGTCAGTCTACTCAAGTATTTGTACTATACATTTTGCTCTCTTCAAGCAATACTTTGATAATCCTTTCTAATAATGAACCATTCATTTATGAATAGATATGGAAGGTTTCAGGACACTGATGTATCTGAAAATGTTGAAAAATGATACTGCCACTATTTTCACCACCAAAGAATATCAGTGTGATTTTAATATGATTTGACTCTTTGCAGGCTGTCAGGCTGTCTAGTCACAGAGGAAGGCTGTGCTTCTCTGGTCTCAGCTCTGAGGTCAAACCCCTCACACCTGAGAGAGCTGGACCTGAGCTACAATCACCCAGGAGACTCAGGAGTCAGACTGCTCTCTGCTGGACTGGAGGATCCACACTGCAGACTGGAGAAACTCAAGTATGATAAACATTCTTACCATTCTTACCATGACTTACTTAGACAAAGTTATATGTCTCCAGTGTGTGTGTGTGTGTGTGTGTCTCCAGTGTGTGTGTGTGTGTGTGTGTCTCCAGTGTGTGTGTGTGTGTGTGTGTGTGTGTCACCAGTGTGTGTGTGTGTGTGTTAGTGTCTCCAGTGTGTGTGTGTGTCACCAGTGTGTGTGTGTGTGTGTGTCTCCAGTGTGTGTGTGTGTCACCAGTGTGTGTGTGTGTCTCCAGTGTGTGTGTGTGTC
>NW_022262984.1:67500-92500 GCF_002021735.2 Oncorhynchus kisutch | reverse complement strand
TCTGCTCTCTCTCTCTCCTCTCTCTCTGCCCTTTGTTCTCTCTGCTCTCTGCTCTGCTGCTCTCTCTCATGCTACAGCCTTATTCTAAAATGGATTAAATGTGTTTTTCCCCTCATCAATCTACACACAATAACCCAGAATTACAAAGCAAAAACTGTTTATTTTATGTGTGAACATTTTTATTTAAAAAAACCTTAGATATCACATTTACATAAGTATTCAGACCCTCTACTCAGTACTTTGTTGAAGCACCTTTGGCAGCGATTACAACCTTGATTCTTATTGGGTGTGACGCTACAAGCTTGGCACACCTGTATTTGGGGAGTTTCTCCCATTCTTCTCTGCAGATCCTCTCAAGGTCTGTCAGGTTGGATTGGGATCGTCGCTGCACAGCTATTTCCGTTTCAGAATGATGGAGGCCACTGTGTTCTTGGGGACCTTCAATGCTGCATAATTATTTTGGTACCCTTTCCCAGATCTGTGCCTCACTACAATCCTGTCTGGGAGCTCTAATACACACACAGTGTCCTGTAGGCCAACGTAGGCCAACGTACTTCCATATACACCCCCATCTACTACTGCCACTATATATATATATATATATGGGCCTCCTGATAGAACCCAGGTCTCATCTCTCTATCAGTACTAGCCACTATATTTTAGATGAACTAACTTCTTAGTGATGACTCGGGATGTCGGTTTTGATACGAAAGCTTCTTTTAGTAATAATACTTGTTTACGTTACATTTAACAACTTTGTTTTGGTACAGAGCAATGCAGGTAAGATGCTGTCGGAAAGTCAGCCACAATCACTAGCACCTGCACATAATTGGCGCGTTCTCTCTCATTCCTCTCGCAAGGCATTCTGGGACTTGCAGTCAAAAAGCGTAATTCAACACAACCCAATACAATTACATATGCAAATAAATCTAAAGAAATATCTTTAGATACAGGTCAAAGAATAAAGTCAAACACATTAAAGTTACAACATCCTCCCCCCCCGATGAACAATTGTGTTCATCTAGATCTCTAGGCAGTATATCAACTGAATAGGTCTCCTCAACAAAGTCCCTGAAGCGAACTGAACATGATCCAACTAGGCCATCTCGGTCTGGAAAGAGTTCTTCAATCTTTCCTAGTTTCCAGGTTTCAGTGGGGTGGGCTGTGGTGTGTCACAGCGGTGTGCTGACTTTAGATCCAGCAAGTAGTCTCTACGCCAACTGTTCCAGAAACTGGTCACAAGTCTCTGCCTGTACTTCCATCTGCGTGTCATTTCCCCCTTGTTTGACGTTGGGTGCTGAGTGTCACTTGCTCCAGAATGCATCACCTTCTCATGGTGGTACTGTATCAGCATTTTCTGAGTATCTGGACTTATTGGGTAGAACCCATGGGTGCTGCTCTCTGAATGTGAAGTTGGACTGTTGCAGTCTTCCTACTGAGTAGTTCGTGTTCGTCCATGTTACGGATACAGTTATCCTGTGTGTGTGTGTGTTTCTTTTCTCTCCTTCTCCCCTCACAGGTGAAAATCATCACTCCCCAATCAGTCACCAATCATCAATCAGAAGACACACCTCCTCCTGTTTCCTACCTTATTACAGTTCCTTTCCCTTGGTTTAAAAACCCCATCAGTTGTTTGCTCTGGAGCTCAATCTCTCTGTAAATGCCATGTCTGTAGGTCTCTGTGTTTCACTCTCGCTTTGTGTCTTAACCTCTCTTTTGTTTGAGCACCTCCATAGCACTTTGTCATCACCTGTGAGTATTGTTTTTGGTTATGGTGTTTGTTTGTTGCTGGTGGGAAAAGGGGGAAACAAGACAAGTCGCCAATGGGCATACACTACCCGTAGGTGAACTTTGTTAAATACACTAGTTAGAACTGGGCGGACCACCCACTGTATTTTTGGTTAGTTAGTTAGCTGTTGTTAAAGTAGGCTAGTCTAGTTTAAGGGGTGTTTTGGATGCTTATTGTTTCTTTCCTTGGGTCCAGCTCAGCCCCTTTTCCTGCTCCCCCCATTACCGTGTGTTTTATTAATAAACCCTGAGTTTGACGGTAGATTTCTGTTGTCCTGGTTATTTCGTTCACACTTTTACTTTGTCACAATTATAATTTGCATGAGTTATGTTACGGGTCTCATTACCATCTCCCCTAGACTGTCGGGCCAAAAGGGATTCGTAACAATCTGGAACTCATGATATTTAGAGGTGTAACCAGACCTCACCTTGTTGACCTGCTCTCCTAGAGAGTTCTCCATAGTCTCTGATGCTATTCCATCTGGAACTCATGTTATTTAAAGGTGTAACCAGACCTCACCTTGTTGACCTACCTTCGCTTAATCCAGTTGATTCTCCAATAGGGAAACTGTTTCTCTCCTTGCTCCCTCAGAACAACAGATCTATACCTGCTTCATTTCAAAGGGAGATTGTATCCATTCCTTATGTCACAACTTACTGGAATACATTTGCCAATAATATCTGTTGGAAAAAAGTTGGGTTATTAGGTGTCCACATGGTCTGATTAACACTCCTAACAACCCCACCACTAGGAGGTGTCCACATGGTCTGATAAACACTCCTAACAACCCCACCACTAGGAGGTGTCCACATGGTCTGATAAACACTCCTAACAACCCCACCACTAGGAGGTGTCCACATGGTCTGATTAACACTCCTAACAACCCCACCACTAGGAGGTGTCCACATGGTCTGATTAACACTCCTAACAACCCCACCACTAGGAGGTGTCCACATGGTCTGATAAACACTCCTAACAACCCCACCACTAGGAGGTGTCCACATGGTCTGATAAACACTCCTAACAACCCCACCACTAGGAGGTGTCCACATGGTCTGATAAACACTCCTAACAACCCCACCACTAGGAGGTGTCCACATGGTCTGATAAACACTCCTAACAACCCCACCACTAGGAGGTGTCCACATGGGCTGTGGTATGGTCAGATAGACTAGTGGTTAGAGTGTTGGGTCAGTAACTGGCATGGTCAGATAGACTAGTGGTTAGAGTGGTGGGTCAGTAACTGGTATGGTCAGATAGACTAGTGGTTATAGTGTTGGGTCAGTAACTGGTATGGTCAGATAGATTAGTGGTTAGAGTGGTGGGTCAGTAACTGGTGTGGTCAGATAGACTAGTGGTTAGAGTGTTGGGTCAGTGACTGGTATGGTCAGATAGACTAGTGGTTAGAGTGTTGGGTCAGTGACTGGTATGGTCAGATAGACTAGTGGTTAGAGTGGTGGGTCAGTAACTGGTATGGTCAGATAGACTAGTGGTTAGAGTGGTGGTGGTCAGTAACTGGTATGGTCAGATAGACTAGTGGTTAGAGTGCTGGGTCAGTAACTGGTATGGTCAGGTAGACTAGTGGTTAGAGTGGTGGTGGTCAGTAACTGGTATGGTCAGATAGACTAGTGGTTAGAGTGGTGGGTCAGTAACTGGTATGGTCAGATAGACTAGTGGTTAGAGTGGTGGGTCAGTAACTGGTATGGTCAGATAGATTAGTGGTTAGAGTTGTGGTGGTCAGATAGACTAGTGGTTAGAGTGGTGGGTCATTAACTGGTATGGTCAGATAGACTAGTGGTTAGAGTGTTGGGTCAGTAACTGGTATGGTCAGATAGACTAGTGGTTAGAGTGGTGGGTCAGTAACTGGTATGGTCAGATAGACTAGTGGTTAGAGTGGTGGGTCAGTAACTGGTATGGTCAGATAGACTAGTGGTTAGAGTGGTGGGTCAGTAACTGGTATGGTCAGATAGACTAGTGGTTAGAGTGGTGGGTCAGTAACTGGTATGGTCAGATAGACTAGTGGTTAGAGTGGTGGGTCAGTAACTGGTATGGTCAGATATACTAGTGGTTAGAGTTTTGGGTCAGTAACTGGTATGGTCAGATATACTAGTGGTTAGAGTGTTGGGTCAGTAACTGGTATGGTCAGATATACTAGTGGTTAGAGTGTTGGGTCAGTAACTGGTATGTTCAGGTAGACTAGTGGTTAGAGTGGTGGTGGTCAGTAACTGGTATCGCTGGTTTGAAAACCTGACCCGTCAAGGTGAAAATCTGTCGATGTGCCCTTAAGCAAGACACTTACATCTAATTTGCTCCAAGGTCACCATACTACTACGACCCTGTACAACAACACCTATCATACTACTATGACTGACCCTGTACAACAACACCTATCATACTACTATGTCTGACCCTGTAAAACAACACCTATCATACTACTATGGCTGACCCTGTACAACAACACCTATCATACTACTATGACTGACCCTGTACAACAACACCTATCATACTACTATGACCCTGTACAACAACACCTATCATACTACTATGACTGACCCTGTACAACAACACCTATCATACTACTATGACTGACCCTGTACAACAACACCTATCATACTACTATGTCTGACCCTGTAAAACAACACCTATCATACTACTATGACTGACCCTGTACAACAACACCTATCATACTACTATGACCCTGTACAACAACACCTACCATACTACTATGACTGACCCTGTACAACAACACCTATCATACTACTATGACCCTGTACAACAACACCTATCATACTACTATGACTGACCCTGTACAACAACACCTATCATACTACTATGTCTGACCCTGTAAAACAACACCTATCATACTACTATGACTGACCCTGTACAACAACACCTATCATACTACTATGACTGACCCTGTACAACAACACCTATCATACTACTATGACTGACCCTGTAAAACAACACCTATCATACTACTATGACTGACCCTGTACAACAACACCTATCATACTACTATGACTGACCCTGTAAAACAACACCTATCATACTACTATAACTGACCCTGTACAACAACACCTATCATACTACTATGACTGACCCTGTACAACAACACCTATCATACTACTATGACTGACCCTGTAAAACAACACCTATCATACTACTATGACTGACCCTGTAAAACAACACCTATCATACTACTATGACTGACCCTGTAAAACAACACCTATCATACTACTATGACCGACCCTGTAAAACAACACATTTCACTGAACCAATCTGATGTCTGTGACAATCAAAAACTTTAAAAGCGAACCAACAAAGAAAATGACAGCATTGATGTTGTTTTATTACAACAGTTAATTGAACAATGCTGTTTATAAATCTAGTTGACATTCATCCCAGGACACCTTGACTTGCATTACACTCTCACTGCAGAACAACATCCTCATGAAATCACATGACTTCTAGTTAGAGAAGAGGATTCCTGTTAACACGGCCTGCTACAAGCAGGAAACTAGTTATGGACCAACCAGAAATGTGACATGTCTGTTTGACAGTTACCCTGAAAGATGCATGTGTGAACTATCTTGTCATCTCTTTGACTAACCACATTGGAACATTCTAGTCTTTAAGGACATGAACTGGCAGAACAGGTTTCAGCAAAGTATGGAGTCATTGTTTTCAGGAAGGTGTAACCATGACGATGGGGTGGCAGGAGGCAGACTAAGTGCAAGGGCAGCAACCTGAACTACAAAGACAAACAACCACCTGAACTACTGTCCTACAAAGACAAACAGCCACCTGAAGTACTGTCCTACAGAGACAAACAGCATCTACACAAACAGCCACCTGAACTACTGTCCTACAAAGACAAACAGCCACCTGAACTACTGTCCTACAAAGACAAACAGCCACCTGAACTACTGTCCTACAAAGACAAACAGCATCTACACAAACAGCCACCTGAACTACTGTCCTACAAAGACAAACAGCCACCTGAAGTACTGTCCTACAAAGACCAGCAGTATCTACACAAACAGCCACCTGAACTACTGTCCTACAAAGACAAACAGCCACCGGAACTACTGTCCTACAAAGACAAACAGCCACCTGAACTACTGTCCTACAAAGACAAACAGCATCTACACAAACAGCCACCTGAACTACTGTCCTACAGAGACAAACAGCCACCTGAACTACTGTCCTACAAAGACAAACAGCATTTACACAAACAACCACCTGAACTACTGTCCTACAAAGACAAACAGCCACCTGAACTACTGTCCTACAAAGACAAACAGCCACCTGAACTACTGTCCTACAAAGACAAACAGCCACCTGAACTACTGTCCTACAAAGACAAACAGCCACCTGAACTACTGTCCTACAGAGACAAACAGCATCTACACAAACAGCCACCTGAACTACTGTCCTACAAAGACAAACAGCATCTACACAAACAGCCACCTGAACTACTGTCCTACAAAGACAAACAGCATCTACACAAACAGCCACCTGAACTACTGTCCTACAGAGACAAACAGCCACCTGAACTACTGTCCTACAAAGACAAACAGCATCTACACAAACAACCACCTGAACTACTGTCCTACAAAGACAAACAGCATCTACACAAACAACCACCTGAACTACTGTCCTACAGAGACAAACAGCCACCTGAACTACTGTCCTACAAAGACAAACAGCATCTACACAAACAACCACCTGAACTACTGTCCTACAAAGACAAACAGCATCTACACAAACAGCCACCTGAACTACTGTCCTACAAAGACAAACAGCCACCTGAACTACTGTCCTACAGAGACAAACAGCCACCTGAACTACTGTCCTACAGAGACAAACAGCATCTACACAAACAACCACCTGAACTACTGTCCTACAAAGACAAACAGCCACCTGAACTACTGTCCTACAAAGACAAACAGCCACCTGAACTACTGTCCTACAAAGACAAACAGCCACCTGAACTACTGTCCTACAGAGACAAACAGCATCTAGACAAACAGCCACCTGAACTACTGTCCTACAAAGACAAACATCCACCTGAACTACTGTCCTACAAAGACAAACAGCCACCTGAACTACTGTCCTACAGAGACAAACAGCCACCTGAACTACTGTCCTACAGAGACAAACAGCCACCTGAACTACTGTCCTACAGAGACAAACAGCCACCTGAACTACTGTCCTACAAAGACAAACAGCCACCTGAACTACTGTCCTACAAAGACAAACAGCATCTACACAAACAGCCACCTGACCTACTGTCCTACAAAGACAAACAGCATTTACACAAACAGTGAATCTGAGAAAAATGGCTTTAACGTTAATTCCTAGTCCATGCATATCAACCATGACCACTAATCTGACCTATGACCCCTAAAATGCTGATACTACACTCTGCCTTGGTATGACCTATGACCCCTAAGTACTGATACTGCACTCTGCCTTGGTCTGACCTTAAACAGCTGTCTGGGTAATGAAACAGCAAAGTGCAGCATCTAGAAATCTAAATGTGTTGATCCAGATTTATTGTTGTTTTTCTGTTTGACGGAAACACTTTGAGTTCTAACTACATTCAAACTGTATTTAATGGTGTTGTGTAGTTGTGTTGTCATGTTGTCATGTTGTATTGTAGTAACCCTCAACTGTATTTAATGGTGTTGTGTAGTTGTGTTGTCATGTTGTATTGTAGTAACCCTCAACTGTATTTAATGGTGTTATGTAGTTGTGTTGTCATGTTGTATTGTAGTAACCCTCAACTGTATTTAATGGTGTTATGTAGTTGTTGTCATGTTGTATTGTAGTAACCCTCAACTGTATTTAATGGTGTTATGTAGTTGTGTTGTCATGTTGTATTGTAGTAACCCTCAACTGTATTTAATGGTGTTATGTAGTTGTGTTGTCATGTTGTATTGTAGTAACCCTCAACTGTATTTAATGGTGTTATGTAGTTGTGTTGTCATGTTGTATTGTAGTAACCCTCAACTGTATTTAATGGTGTTATGTAGTTGTGTTGTCATGTTGTGAATGTTGTATTGTAGCAGACCTAACCCTCAACATTTTCTGGTTATGGAGAGAGACAGAGACAAGACACAGACACAGCAACAGAATAGGATATGATGGAGAGAGACACCAGACAAGACACAGACACAGCAACAGAATAGGATATGATGGAGAGAGACACCAGACAAGACACAGAGACAGCAACAGAATAGGATATGATGGAGAGAGACACAGACAAGACACAGAGATAGCAACAGAATAGGATATGATAGAGAGAGACACAGACAAGACACAGACACAGCAACAGAATAGGATATGATGGAGAGAGACACAGACAAGACACAGACACAGCAACAGAATAGGATATGATGGAGAGAGACAGACAAGACACGGAGACAGCAATAGAATAGGATATGATAGAGAGAGACACCAGACAAGACACAGAGACAGCAACAGAATAGGATATGATGGAGAGAGACACCAAACAAGACACAGAGACAGCAACAGAAGAATAGGATATGACGGAGAGAGACACCAGACAAGACACAGAGACAGCAACAGACGACTCAGAGAAAGTGATGGAGAGAGACAGAAGAATAGAGTTCCAGACAGTTGTAGAATGTATGCCAAGGCACATTGTAAGAGCTATAAAGAGAGAGGGGGTGGGAGAGAGAACAGGCATAACCTGATATGTAAATGAGCAGAGCAAATGAAACTCACTTTTGACGACCTGATGATCATCCAGACTGTGTTTCTATTGAGAGATAAAAGGTAAGACGACGATTGTTATTAAAGTTGATGATATTGTTATGTGTCATATAGTTGATGATATTGTTATGTGTCATATAGTTGATGATATTGTTATGTTTATTCATATAGTTGATGATATTGTTATGTTTATTCATATAGTTGATGATATTGTTATGTGTCATATAGTTGATGATATTGTTATGTGTGTTCATATAGTTGGTGATATTGTTATGTTTATTCATATAGTTGATGATATTGTTATGTTTATTCATATAGTTGATGATATTGTTATGTTTATTCATATAGTTGATGATATTGTTATGTGTGTTCATATAGTTGATGATATTGTTATGTGTGTTCATATAGTTGATGATATTGTTATGTTTATTCATATAGTTGATGATATTGTTATGTTTATTCATATAGTTGATGATATTGTTATGTGTGTTCATATAGTTGATGATATTGTTATGTGTCATATAGTTGATGATATTGTTATGTTTATTCATATAGTTGGTGATATTGTTATGTGTCATATAGTTGATGATATTGTTATGTGTGTTCATATAGTTGATTATATTTCTGGTGGACAGTGTTATAATAGTCCTACTCTCCTTAAATGTTTGATATAAATTAGATGCGTGGGGTGAATTTGTTCTGTGCCCATCTGTGTGCCCCAAGGTGATCGCTCCTACACTATCTAGAATCTAAAAGGGTTCTTTGGCTGTCCCCATAGGAGAACACTTTGTAGAACCCTTTTTCGTAATAGGTAGAACCATTTTGGGTTCCATGAAGAACCCTTTCCACAGAGGGTTCTACATAGAAGCCAGGAGAATTGGCTACCCAAAAGTGTCTCCTATGGGGACAGCCAGAGGACCTGTTTGGAACCCTTTAGTCTAAGAGTGTACTGTATCATAGGTCTATAGACCAGGGTGATCTCCTACTGTATCATAGGTCTATAGACCAGGGTGATCTCCTACTGTATCATAGGTCTATAGACTTGTCTTCTCAAAACAGGCTTAAAACACAACAAGCAACAAACAAACATGTTCTCTTTCTAATCTGCTGTTAACGCTTTTTACTCAGGGAGGGATTTTGTGTGAAAGAGACAAATAAATATTGTGGAAAGACAAACAACAACTTACACTTCCTCAAAACAGGTTGTGTGTGTTCATTAGTGCCATTTAAAACTGTTGGCATACCAAAAACACCAACATAGAAATAGGAAAACTAGAACACCCCCCTAGTCATGCCCTGATCTACAACACCATAGAGAACCAAGGGCTCTCTGCGGTCAGGGCGTGACAGCAACATTTTAAAACTGTTGGCTGTGGAGTAAACTAATGAATACAACCCAGGTTGTTGCCTACGACTCGGCATGTTGATACCTGCCTGATGCTGAAACCTGATTGTAGCCTGAGGGGTAAACTATGATACTAGCTAGATATACTGGTTTTCTAAAAATAGCCAACTTCAGTTAGCTTCACATTCCAGGCCTCACCCATAAGAATATACAGAACAGAAAATATCTCAATGACTTGACATGTTCTGGTTGTGAATTCAGGCTACAAGGTGAGAATCCTGCCAGGGATTATTGTAATGTGTGTAGAGACATTAAATGTCTGGTGTAATGTTAGTATAGTGAATGGAAGTAAAACACTCCTAACAGTAGATAAATTAAATGTCTGGTGTAATGTTAGTATAGTGAAGTAAAACACTCCTAACAGTCTACTTCTACTGAGACAGGTTGGTGTCAGATTAATCATTCAACATGGAGCTGACTGGACGTGGTCAAGTCAAATTCAATATATCAATATTCATATATTATAGTTCTACACTCAAACTTCCTTTTTCAGATAAAGACATCATCTCTGTACAGATGTAGGATCTGAATTTGATCACCCTGTTGCAGGAAAACTAAAACTTGCAGTGTATTTGATGTTTTAAAAGGCTTCTGAAGTTTGTCATTTCCACTTTCCGCTTTAAAATGTTAATTATAATTCACATAATTTTTCTGCTTCAGTAAACTGTCTCAAATTAAGATCCTACATCTGTAGCAAAATAACTGTCTTTCATGTGTATGACTCTATCAGGATATATATACCTCTCTCTAATGTATATGACTAAAACACCTGTCTTCCATGTGTTCTCCTTTGACCATTTGACATCTTGTATTTACTGTTGTTTAGGCTGGTTGAATGAGTTGTCTATGAAAGCTACTTCATCTGTAAGAAAACAGGCGGCTGCACCAGTGACTGTAAGTTATGTGATTTCCTCATATGAAATTAAAAGTATGTTTGTAGCCTACGCAGTTATAAAATGGCTGTTGAAACTGTGGCACATATTTCTCAGTACATTAGAAGTCAGATAAATGTGTTGAGACGTAGGAAAGATGGGCAAACTCTCGTTGGTCTTGGCTTTCTCCACACTATTATAAGGTTAGTCGATGTCAGACATTCAATAGTCAGAGTAGGTTGGAGCTATGATCACTTATCATGCTGACAAACCTGATGTTCTCTGTGAACTGATCTGAACAGGTTTAGGCTGGTCATCTATGATATGTAGGTTATATACAGTACATTCTCTGTCCTGCTACTGGAAGGACTATAACATTATGTGAACTGACCTGAACAGGTTTAGACTGGTCATCTATGATATGTAGGTTATATACAGTACATTCTCTGTCCTGCTACTGGTAGGACTATAACATTATGTGAACTGACCTGAACAGGTTTAGGCTGGTCATCTATGATATGTAGGCTATAGCCGAGGTAGACCTTGATCTGCATATCACTAACAAACTACTATTATACATTATAACCTAGTCTACTTTACATAATATAACATCTACATATCACTAACAACCCACTACTATACATTATAACCTAGTCTACTTTACATAATATAACATATCACTAACAACCCACTACTATACATTATAACCTAGTCTACAAACTCAACAAACAGTGTTGTTGTACTGTACTAACAAACAGTGACTTATTATTATTATTGTTGCTGTACTGTCTATAACTACCTTAACAAACAGTGACTTATTATTATTACAGTCAGTTACCATGGAGATGAAATGTCACAACTACGTTTTCATGTGATGCATTAAATCATCTGATTGTTTCTGTGTCTGTTAGTAAATGTTTTATAAGAGATAAATAATAAATGATAACAATTGACATTAAATAATTACTGTGTTAACCACAACCAACATGTTGGATCTCTGTTTAGGGGTCAGTGCTCTAAAATGAGTCTCTCTGGGGAGAGAGAGGAGGGGGACCCTGCCTCTAAAATGAGTCTCTCTGGGGAGAGAAAGGAGGGGGGCCCTGCCTCTAAAATGAGTCTCTCTGGGGAGAGAGAGGAGGGGGGCCCTGCCTCTAAAATGAGTCTCTCTGGGGAACATGACACCAAAGCTAAGAGGTGAGATGACAATTTTTGATATCATTATTATGAGTTTATAATCATCATATCATCATAATTATGATGAATGCAATTACTGTAAATCACTCTGGATAAGAGCATCTGCTAAATCAGGGGTTCTCAATCTGGGGTCAGTGGAGGTACTGCAGGGGTTCTCAATCCGGGGTCTGTGGAGGTACTGCAGGGGTTCTCAATCCTGGGTCTGTGGAGGTACTGCAGGGTTCTGATCGTTGTTACAAGCAGAATTTTGACAATAATACCATTATATCAACACACTCTTCACACCCAAATAGCTTTGGCATAGCATCAAGTCCCTTGCCAATAATGTTGCCTACAATGTTCATTTTCATCGAACACATATTACGTCCCAGATGCCTTCAACTGCCCCATTCATATCCATTTATATCCATTTATATCCATTTATATCCATGCCCAATTTAGGATTATTATTTAACAACATGATGTTGTGCTCCAAAGGGAGAACTTGAAATAACATGATGTAGATAATTAAATCATCAGAAGAACAACGTGTTTATTATTATACACTCTTAGAAAGGAAGGCTCCTTATAGAACCAAAAAGGCTTCTATCACTTCCTTAAATTGTGCTCCAAATGGATAACTTGAAATAACATGATGTAGATAATTAAATAATCAGAAGAAAATGGAATAACTAAATGTTATATATATTTTTGGGTTCAGTGAAGAAGAACCTCTCGAGTTCTGATCAACAAAAGGTTAATGTTTTGAGGATGTGAACCCAGCAGCCCTCCTGCCTACTCTTAATTATTACCTAATATAATGGAATGCATCTTTTTGACAATATAACCGTTATAATAGAAGGCATCAAGTCCCTTGCCAATAATGTTTCCTACAACGTTGCATACAATGTTCATTTTCATCAAACACATATTACACCCTAGATGCCTTCAAATGCCCCATTTAGGATTATTTTTTAACAACATGATGTTGTGCTCCAAAGGGAGAACCTGAAATAACATGATGTAGATAATTAAATCATCAGAAGAACAACGTGTTTATTATTATACACTCTTAGAACAGGAGGTTCCTTCTAGAACCAAAAAGGCTTCTATCACTTCATTAATATATGGAACCACTAAAACATTATATATATATTTGGTTCAGTGAAGAAGAACCTCTAGAGTTCTGATCAACAGAAGGTTAATGTTTAGAGGATGGGAATCAAGCAGCCTTCCAGTCATCAGATCACTTCTGGTGAAGGTTAATGTTTAGAGGATGTGAATCAAGCAGCCTTCCAGTCATCAGATCACTTCTGGTGAAGGTTAATGTTTAGAGGATGTGAATCAAGCAGCCTTCCAGTCATCAGATCACTTCTGGTGAAGGTTAATGTTTAGAGGATGTGAATCACGCAGCCTTCCAGTCATCAGATCACTTCTGGTGAAGGTTAATGTTTAGAGGATGTGAATCAAGCAGCCTTCCAGTCATCAGATCACTTCTGGTGAAGGTTAATGTTTAGAGGATGTGAATCACGCAGCCTTCCAGTCATCAGATCACTTCTGGTGAAGATTAATGTTTAGAGGATGTGAATCAAGCAGCCTTCCAGTCATCAGATCACTTCTGGTGAAGGTTAATGTTTAGAGGATGTGAATCACGCAGCCTTCCAGTCATCAGATCACTTCTGGTGAAGGTTAATGTTTAGAGGATGTGAATCAAGCAGCCTTCCAGTCATCAGATCACTTCTGGTGGGTTTTTTCCCTGCCTGGGATTTGAACCAGCCACCTTTTGGCCACAACACCAACTCCTTATCCACTGGGAGAAAACCTGAGTTAATCTGCCAAAATGTAGACACAATGCTGTGCAGACATACATGGTATGACTTATTACAATTATTATACATAAATCATTGCCAAAAGCACAAGACATACTGTTGCATGTAGGTCTACATTATTAATGGATTGATCATATAGAAATATAAAACATTATTTTAACTTCTCCAAAGCAATTACATGTGGCTCAGGAACCACTGACTCACTGCATTATTCTATAGTATTATCAAGACACCTGCTGTTAACTCTTAACTACTTAGGACACCTGCTGTTAACTCTTAACTACTCAGGACAGCTGCTGGTAACTCTTAACTACTTAGGACACCTGCTGTTAACTCTTAACTACTTAGGACACCTGCTGTTAACTCTTAACTATACTTAGGACAGCTGCTGTTAACTCTTAACTACTTAGGACACCTGCTGTTAACTCTTAACTACTTAGGACACCTGCTGTTAACTCTTAACTATACTTAGGACAGCTGCTGTTAACTCTTAACTACTTAGGACAGCTGCTGTTAACTCTTAACTACTTAGGACAGCTCACGAGGTGTCTCAAATATCTGCTGACTAGGTGGGACTAGAGACTTCATGCATAGCTTTAATTTAATATGGTGACCTACAGTGCTAAACCTTAAACATTTTCTGGTCATGGTTAAGCATATTTGTTTTCAGAAAAAGGTATACAACCTAAACAAAACGTATGTCCCTGTCCTCTTTTTCAAGACGTGGCCGATTTAAACAGCCAGAAAAAATTTTTTAATTAAGAAATAACACTTGTTTTGACTACTTGTTGTTTCTAAATGGCTGCTGGGTAATTTGATATTCATCGAAATGTTAGTTCGTAGACATCGGATTGAGTGAAAGCTGCGCAGTTTCACTGAGTTAGAAAACAAATGGACAGGTCTAGCTCATTGATTGGTAGATCTGACGCAGTTGCTACTTCAGATTAAGAGCCTAGCAGTTGTCATGAATGAGATATGTAGTACACACAGAAGGCCACAGGGAGGAGCAAGAGAGCTATAAACCCATACTGTTTTTTACCTTAAAATCCCTAAACCTCACAATCAATCAAATGTATTTATAAAGCCCTTTTTACATCAGCATCTAACCCTACGTATTACCTATTTTAGCCTAAACCCTAATTATTTTAGAAACTGTTATAGTAATAATATTATGTTAGTAAATACCATTATAGTACTAAATAGCACTGATTATTTTGTTAATCTAAACCTGTCTCAGCATTTTGCTGTTTTTGTTTTGTTATTTTATTTTATTTATTATTTCAAGGCAGAACACTTGATCAACAAGACTCGTGTTTTATTTTTCAAATGTGGTTTGAACTGGGTGACCTGGTAACCTCTATGTGGAAGTCCAGAAATTAGCCTGGGATAGATGGGGCAGGTTTGAGATCTAAGGAATTAACCAGAAAAATACACTTTATTTCTCAGCTGCCCCACCAATGTCTATAGGTGAATTAATAACTTTTAATTACAAAATGTCCAATAGATGGGAGCATAAGACCATGAAGCATCAGTTATAGTCTACAAGCAGCAATATGATGGACCATGAAGCATCAGTTATAGTCTACAAGCAGCAATATGATGGACCATGAAGCATCAGTTATAGACTACAAGCAGCAATATGATGGACCATGAAGCATCAGTTATAGACTACAAGCAGCAATATGATGGACCATGAAGCATCAGTTATAGTCTACAAGCAGCAATATGATGGACCATGAAGCATCAGTTATAGTCTACAAGCAGCAATATGATGGACATAAAATAGCAGCAACCACAGACTATATGTCCCATGCTTTTCTAAAATGGTCTCATGACTTTAGTTAGCTGTATATCTCATATTAGGGCTGTGTTGCTTTTGGGAGAGAAAAACAAGTGACTATAGCAGGTATTGAATCCCAGGTAAATAATCACTAGTCAGAACCTCAACCTTAGTATACATGCATTATAAAAAATCATCTTAATATCTGATATTGCGAGTAAACAACCTCAGAATAGAAAAGACAGAGTGCGTCTTCCAGCCCGTCAATATATTACATCTTGCAACTCTAACCTAGTGGTCAATAAATGACATCACACAACCCTAGCAGTTAGCAAATAGCACATTTTACACCGGGATTCAAACCAGCCACCTTTAGGCCACAGGTCCAACTCCTTAACCACTGGGTGAAAAACCTGAGTTAATCTTGGGGAATAAGCTATGAGTTAATCTGCCAAAATGAAGACAAAACGCTTTACATGGTGTCACTTGTTATACATAAATATTATACATCATTATAATACATAAATCATTGCCAAAAGCACAAGACATACTGTTGCATGTCGGTCTACATTATTAACGGATTGATCATATCAAATATCAAAACATTATTTTAACCTACTGCAAAGCAATTACATGTGGCGCAGGAACCACTGACTCACTGCATTATTCTATAGTATTATCAAGACACCTGCTGTTAACTCTTAACTACTTAGGACACCTGCTGTTAACTCTTAACTACTTAGGACACCTGCTGTTAACTCCTAACTACTTAGGACACCTGCTGTTAACTCTTAACTACTTAGGACAGCTGCTGTTAACTCTTAACTACTTAGGACACCTGCTGTTAACTCTTAACTACTTAGGACACCTGCTGTTAACTCCTAACTACTTAGGACACCTGCTGTTAACTCTTAACTACTTAGGACACCTGCTGTTAACTCCTAACTACTTAGGACACCTGCTGTTAACTCTTAACTACTTAGGACAGCTGCTGTTAACTCTTAACTACTTAGGACACCTGCTGTTAACTCCTAACTACTTAGGACAGCTGCTGTTAACTCTTAACTACTTAGGACAGCTGCTGTTAACTCCTAACTACTTAGGACAGCTGCTGTTAACTCTTAACTACTTAGGACAGCTGCTGTTAACTCCTAACTACTTAGGACAGCTGCTGTTAACTCCTAACTACTTAGGACACCTGCTGTTAACTCCTAACTACTTAGGACACCTGCTGTTAACTCTTAACTACTTAGGACACCTGCTGTTAACTCTTAACTACTTAGGACACCTGCTGTTAACTACTTAGGACAGCTCACGAGGTGTCCTAAACATCTGCTGACTAGGTGGGACTGGAGACTTCATGCATAGTTACCCACCCACTTATACCCATAAGTGTAAACTGTCTTTAATCTCAGCACTTATACGACCAATGTTCTACTCTGAGACACTGTGTGAACATGGTCCCAGATCTCAACATAATGTTATAAAAAAAAAACGTAGAATGTTTGTTTTACATAATAATAAAAAATGAATATTACTAATGTAACCCACTGGAACTTTCCGCGTCCCCGTACAGAACTGTCCGCGTCCACGTTCGGTGTGGATATTGTCCGGTTACGCGCAGAGTGGACTGAGGTGATCTTGGGGAATAACGACGGAGTTTGTTACAGTGTTGAGACACCGAAGTTTATTGTTCAATTTGCTTTACGGTCAGGGACAGTGTGAGTGTAGTCAGATCCTTTTCACTCTCTGTCCTTGTTTCATTTTGTGGTTCACCGGATTCATCATCGAGACGAGGGACAGACGAACGACCTGCTAGCCAGTCGGTACAGCTCGGTAATCTAGCTAGCTACTCTACCAGCAGCATCCTAGTTATCCTAGCTAGTCGGTACAGCTCGGTAAGCTAGCTAGCTACTCTACCAGCAGCATCCTAGTTATCCTAGCTAGTCGGTACAGCTCGGTAAGCTAGCTAGCTACTCTACCAGCAGCATCCTAGTTACCATAGCTACCACTACATCATCACCGGCTGTCTGCATTCTGGACCGATGGAGCTCCACGGTTGTTTCTTCCACCTGTTAAATCCCGGTGAGGCTTCTCCCTCTCTCGTTGACGGATGCTGGCTACCTCTGTCCGGTTCTCCTCTCTTCACTAGATGGACGGTAACTTTAGTGTTTAACCCCTCTGTGTCCAAGGACCAAACTTTTGAATATTATTTTCAGGACGCCTCAATAGCAGGTATTGAACCCCGGGTAAATAATCACTAGTCAGAACCTCAACCTCAGTAGACATTCATTATAAAAATCATCTTAATATCTGATATTGTGAGTAAACAACCTCGAGAGTGCGTCTTCCAGCCCTCCAATAAATTACATAATTCAACCCTCCCGGTTAGTAAATTTACCTCAACATGCCCCCGGAGAAGGCAGAGTAACGACACCAGCCTTTTAGCGGGGCTGACAGACTGACTACAACGCTCGCGACGCTAAATTAATTTAGTTTTTAAAAATGACACACTGCTCGCGCCATTAACTAACGTCTGGAAGTCAGTTCTATTTGTGAAACTCTTCTTATGTTTCCCCATCTGAGCTCAGAGTAGATGAGAGATGTAATGTTTGTCTCTGTTGTGTTGAAGACCAATCAAGCAGAGAGACCAGCCTCCCCTGTTCCCAGCTGTGTGTCCATGAAGAGTGACCAGTCTATGGATCATCCTATAGTGTTTAGAAAGGGAGACTTTTCTACTGAACAAAGGTAAGAAGAACTCATGGGTCCTGGTCAGTGAGTTAAACAACACTGTCTATAGTCATTTCTCCTCTCCCATTTTCCCATTTATTGTTGTTTTCATAATCCATAGGCTCATCCTTTTGTCCATTTTCATATTCCTAAAACAATATTAAACAAACACAACATTCCCTCCCTGTGTGTGTGTGTGTGTGTGTGTGTGTGTGTGTGTGTGTGTGTGTGTGTGTGTGTGTGTGTGTGTGTGTGTGTGTGTGTGTGCGTGTGTGTGTGTGTGAATATTATTTTCATGGCGCCTCAATAGCAGGTATTGAACCCCGGGTAAATAATCACTGTCTATGAATAAACCTATAGATTTTAGAGAGGGAGACTTTTCTACTGAACAAAACTGTCTCTAGTCATTTCTCCTCTCCCATTTTCAGTACTGGTACTCCTTATAGTCTCATTATTACCTCAACTACCTGGTACCCTGCACATTGACTCAGTACTGGTGCTCCTTATAGTCTCATTATTTCCTCAACTACCTGGTACCCTGCACATTGACTCAGTACTGGTACTCCTTATAGTCTCATTATTACCTCAACTACCTGGTACCCTGCACATTGACTCAGTACTGGTACTCCTTATGGTCTCATTATTACCTCAACTACCTGGTACCCTGCACATTGACACAGTACTGGTACTCCTTATAGCCTCATTCTTGTTATTTTGTGTTGCTATTTCCTTATTTTTATTTACAAGGCACAAGGACAACGTAGCACGTCCTGTGAACACGTCAGGGTTCCATAGCCGGAGGCAGACCAGCAGAAACTGGACCAGCAGCACAACAAGGTAACACGTCTGGTGAACAGGTCAGAGTTCATATCCTCAGGCAGACCAGCAGAAACTGGATCAGCAGCACAACAAGGTAACACGTCTGGTGAACAGGTCAGAGTTCATATCCTCAGGCAGACCAGCAGAAACTGGATCAGCAGCACAACAAGGTAACACGTCTGGTGAACAGGTCAGAGTTCATATCCTCAGGCAGACCAGCAGAAACTGGATCAGCAGCACAACAATGTAACACGTCTGGTGAACAGGTCAGAGTTCATATCCTCAGGCAGACCAGTAGAAACTGGATCAGCAGCACTACAAGGTATCACGTCTGGTGAACAGGTCAGAGTTCATATCCTCAGGCAGACCAGTAGAAACTGGATCAGCAGCACAACAAGGTATCACGTCTGGTGAACAGGTCAGAGTTCATATCCTCAGGCAGACCAGCAGAAACTGGACCAGCAGCACAACAAGGTAACACGTCTGGTGAACAGGTCAGAGTTCATATCCTCAGGTAGACCAGTAGAAACTGGATCAGCAGCACTACAAGGTATCACGTCTGGTGAACAGGTCAGAGTTCATATCCTCAGTCAGACCAGCAGAAACTGGATCAGCAGCACTACAAGGTATCACGTCTGGTGAACAGGTCAGAGTTCATATCCTCAGGTAGACCAGTAGAAACTGGATCAGCAGCACTACAAGGTATCACGTCTGGTGAACAGGTCAGAGTTCATATCCTCAGGTAGACCAGTAGAAACTGGATCAGCAGCACTACAAGGTATCACGTCTGGTGAACAGGTCAGAGTTCATATCCTCAGGTAGACCAGTAGAAACTGGATCAGCAGCACTACAAGGTATCACGTCTGGTGAACAGGTCAGAGTTCATATCCTCAGGCAGACCAGTAGAAACTGGATCAGCAGCACTACAAGGTATCACGTCTGGTGAACAGGTCAGAATTCATATCCTCAGGCAGACCAGTAGAAACTGGATCAGCAGCACTACAAGGTATCACATCTGGTGGAGCCTGTATCAATACTGATAGGATGGAAAGAAAGGGAGCTCTGCTCTCAGATCAGCTTTCTCCATTCAAATATGTTCTTTACATTAGAATTATTTCACAATACTGACCACGGATCAGCTTCTATTATCCCCTATGGCTACAAATACTAAATGATTAAAATGTCAAATATAAGTGTTTTACATACAGATCTCATATTACTGTATTGAATTATTATATTAAAATATTTAAATATTGATGTTAAAAGTGTATCATTTATATAGTTATGTTAAACATTAAACGTTAAACATTCCTTATTAAACATGTATTTATTTGTTACATTTGACTGTGTAGCAGATATATATTATTACTGTGTAAAACCTAGCAGATATATATTATTACTGTGTAAAACCTAGCAGTACTACTGATTCCTCTGAGAGTGAGACAGATATATATTATTACTGTGTAAAACCTAGCAGTACTACTGATTTCTCTGAGAGTGAGGCAGATATATATTATTACTGTGTAAAACCTAGCAGTACTACTGATTTCTCTGAGAGTGAGGCAGATATATATTATTACTGTGTAAAACCTAGCAGTACTACTGGATGAGAGTGAGACAGATAGAAATAATTTAGAAAAAACATGATTATTTGTCTCTGAAAAAAACAAAACTTATAAACATAATTTCTTTAACGTTCGCGACGCTAAATGAATTTCGTTATTAAAAATGACACACTGCTCGCGCCATTAACTAACGTCTGGAAGTCAGTTCTATTTGTGAAACTCTTTTTATGTTTCCCCATCTGAGCTCAGAGTAGATGAGAGATGTAATGTTTGTCTCTGTTGTGTTGAAGTCCAATCAAGCAGGAGAGACCAGCCTCCCCTGTTCCCAGCTGTGTGTCCATGAAGAGTGACCAGTCTATGGATCATCCTATACTGTTTAGAAAGGGAGACTTTTCTACTGAACAAAGGTAAGAAGAACTCATGGGTCCTGGTCACTGAGTTAAACAACACTGTCTCTAGTCATTTCTCCTCTCCCATTTTCCCATGTATTGTTGTTGTTTTCATAATCCATAGGCTCATCCTTTTATCCATTTTCATAGTCCTAAACAATATTAAACAAACACAACATTCCCTCCCTGTGTGTGTGTGTGTGTGTGTGTGTGTGTGTGTGTGTGTGTGTGTGTGTGTGTGTGTGTGTGTGTGTGTGTGTGTGTGTGTGTGTGTGTGTGTGTGTGTGCACTCCCTGGATGAGGATATTTAATCTCATGTTTTGTCCACAGAAACCAACAGGAGAGATCAGAGTCAGAGATTCTCAGTGGTCAGTCTTCCCAGAGTCATCAAACAGACCTGGCCTCCATATTCAGTGTATGTGGTCCTGTTGTGTACATTTGTTTTTGTTTACCTCAAGTAAAGTTGATCTGTCAATCATTCATTAATGTGTTAATGAGAAAGCATTTATTCTCTTGCTTAACTTATTTACTTGATTTATTTCAGGTGCTTGAAGAGAATATTATGACATTTGTGAAGAACGAGCTGAAGATGTTCAAGAGGATTCTTAGTCCAGAACTCCCAGAAGGCTTTGAGAGTCAGAAGCAGGATAAGGAAGTGGTGGACGCTGAAGATGAGCAGCAGGAGAGCAGTGCCAGAGAGGGGGCTCTGAAGATCACACTGCACATCCTGAGGAAAATGAACCAGAAGGAGCTTGCTGACACACTGGAGAAATGTAAGATCTGTCTGCCTCATGTTGAATGATGTTTTATAACATTTAAAAGCTGTAGCTAAAGTACAGCTAAAGTAGCTGTGTAACTCAATGATATTGTAGCAGCCTTAACACAACACCTAGTGACCTCATCAAGTAGCAGCAGGGATGTGTTGTGGTGATTAATTTAGAGAGAGAGAGAACATTAATAATACCATCAATAATACCAATAATAATATAATCAGTCACACCAGTCTGTAATGCATTATGAAAACATTTACACATTTATACAGTCAGTTAAGAGAATAAATTATTATAATATACAACTTTATAACAGTCCTTCAATACTGTAGACATTAAAACAGACGTAATATTAATATCCTCTGTGTTATTTCTTCATTCAGATGATCTTGCTGTGATTTGCCAACGTGAACTCAAATCTATTCTAAAGAAGAAGTTTCAATGTGTATTTGAGGGGATCGCTAAACAAGGAAACCCAACACTTCTCAATAAGATCTACACAGAGCTCTACATCACAGAGGGTGGAACAGGAGAGGTCAATAATGAACATGAGCTGAGACAGATTGAGACAACAACCAGGAAACAAGCAAGACCAGAGACTGCAATCAAATGTAACGACATCTTCAAACCCTTAACTGGACAAGACAAACCGATCAGAACTGTGCTGACAAAGGGAGTCGCTGGCATTGGAAAAACAGTCTCTGTGCAGAAGTTCATTCTGGACTGGGCTGAAGGAAAAGCAAATCAGGATGTCCAATTTGTATTTTCATTCCCTTTTCGGGAGCTGAATTTGATGAAAGAGGACAAACACACTTTCATTGAACTTCTTAATCACTTCTCAATGGAAACCAAACAATCAGGAATCTCCATCTACAACATGTACAAAGTTCTGTTCATCTTTGATGGTCTGGATGAGTGCCGACTGCCCCTAGACTTCCAGAAGAACAAGATCTGTTGGGACGTCACAGAGTCAACCTCAGTGGATGTTCTGCTGACAAATCTCATCAAGGGAAATCTGCTTCCCTCTGCTCTCCTCTGGATAACTACCCGACCTGCAGCAGCCAATAAGATCCCTTCAGGGTGTGTTGACCAGGTGACAGAGGTACGAGGGTTCAATGACCCACAGAAGGAGGAGTACTTCAGGAAGAGATTCAGTGATGAGGACCTGGCCAGCAGAATCATCTCACACATAAAGACATCAAGGAGCCTCCACATCATGTGCCACATTCCAGTCTTCTGTTGGATTTCTGCAACAGTCCTTGAACACATGCTGAAACATAAGGGAGAAGAGATGCCCAAGACTCTGACTGAGATGTACACACACCTTGTGGTGTTTCATACCAAACAGAAGAATGAAAAGTATCTTGGGAAAGAAGAGACAGGTCCACACTGGAATAAAGAGAGCATTCTGTCTTTGGGAAAACTGGCTTTTCAACAGCTTGTGAAGGGCAATCTGATTTTCTATGAAGAAGACCTGAAAGAGGCTGGAATTGATGTCAATGAAGCCTCAGTGTACTCAGGATTGTGCACACAGCTCTTTAAAGAGGAATGTGGGCTGTACCAGGACAAGGTGTACTGCTTTGTTCATCTGAGCATTCAGGAGTTTCTGGCTGCTGTATATGTGTTCCTCTCATTCATCAACAACAATGAGAATCTAATGGACAAACTGCAAACAAAGTCCAGTATCTTTTCTTCGCTGTTCAGAGACAAGCCTGAAGTTACTGAAGTTAATTTCTACAAGAGTGCTGTGGATAAAGCCTTACAAAGTGAGACGGGAAACCTGGACCTTTTCCTCCGCTTCCTTCTGGGCCTCTCACTGGAGTCCAATCAGAAGCACTTACGAGGTGTACTGACAAAGTCAAGAAGCAGCTCACAGAGCCATGAAGAAACAGTCAAGTACATCAAGGAGAAGATCAGGGAGAATCCCTCTCCAGAGAGGAGCATCAATCTGTTCCACTGTCTGAATGAACTGAATGACCATTCTCTAGTGGAGGAGATCCAAAGATACCTGAGCTCAGGAAGTCTCTCAAAACCCAACCTGTCACCTGATCAGTGGTCAGCTCTGGTCTTTGTGTTGCTGACTTCAGAAAAGGAGCTGGATGTGTTTGACCTGAAGAAATTCTCCAGATCAGAGGAAGGTCTTCTGAGGCTGCTGCCAGTGGTCAAAGCCTCCAGAGATGTTCTGTGAGTAAATAAAATGACATATAAGAACTAATCATCAGGAAGAAATATTCAGTTTAGAGAAAAATATGTATTATAATATGTGTATAATATTACATTGAAAAACATATTGAATAAATTCATTGATTTTCACATTAGTAGAACATTATGAACATACAATTCTAGGAGACAGAAGATGAATATATATGTTGTTTGAGAGAATAAACCAAATGCATCTACCATTGTCCTTCTACACTCCTGGTGTTAAATTAACAGTGTGTTTGTGAAGTCATGATGATCTCTTTGTCAGGCTGTCAGGCTGTCTAGTCACAGAGGAAGGCTGTGCTTCTCTGGTCTCAGCTCTGAGGTCAAACCCCTCACACCTGAGAGAGCTGGATCTGAGTAACAATGACCTGAAGGATTCAGGAGTGGAGCTGCTCTCTGCTGGACTGGGGAATCCCCACTGTAAACTGGAGACTCTGAGGTCAGTATTCCTGTAGTTGGTCAACAAGTGATAACTGTTCACCAGATCCACATGTGTTTACCAGACACACATAGTCCTCACCATATGTGTTTGGACAGTGAAGCTTACAGTTTTAAATGTGGTGCTTTACTCCAGCATTTTGGATTTGAGATATAATGTTTCATATTAGGAGACAGTACAGAATGTCACCTTTTATTTGAGGTTAATGGTGAGAGGTTAGTATGTTTTGTTGTAGTCTGTTATTGGTAATGGTGAGAGGTTAGCATGTTTTGTTGTAGCCTCTGTTATTGGTAATGGTGAGAGGTTAGCATGTTTTGTTGTAGCCTCTGTTATTGGTAATGGTGAGAGGTTAGCATGTTTTCTTGTAGCCTCTGTTATTGGTAATGGTGAGAGGTTAGCATATTTTGTTGTAGTCTCTGTTATTGGTAATGGTGAGAGGTTAGCATGTTTTGTTGTAGCCTCTGTTATTGGTAATGGTGAGAGGTTAGCATGTT
>NW_022262984.1:20000-62500 GCF_002021735.2 Oncorhynchus kisutch | reverse complement strand
ACACACACACACTCTGGACACACACACACTCTGGACACACACACACTCTGGACACACACACACACACTGGACACACACACACAGACAGGACACACACTGGAGACACACACTGGACACACACACTCTGGGCACACACACACTCTGGACACACACACACACTGGACACACACACACACACACTGGACACACACACACACACAGACATACACACACACACACACACTGGACACACACACAGTCTGGACACACACACACACACTGGACACACACACACACACACACTGGACACACACACACATTCTGGACACACACACACACTCTGGACACACACACACACACTCTGGACACACACACACTCTTTACAAACACACACACACACTCTGGACACACAATCTGGACACACACACACACTCTGGACACACAATCTGGACACACACACACACACACTCTGGACACACACACACTCTGGACACACACACACACTGGACACACACACACACACTGGACACACACACACACACTCTGGACACACACACACACACACTCTGGACACACACACACTCTGGGCACACACACACTCTGGACACACACACACTCTGGACACACACACACACACACTCAGGACACACACATTCTACACACACACACACACTCTGGACACACACACACACTCAGGACACACACATTCTACACACACACACACACACTCTGGACACACACACACACACACACTGGACACACACACACACTCTGGACACACACACACACACACACACACTGGACACACACACACAATCTGGACACACACACACACACTCTGGACACACACACACACACTCTGGACACACACACACACACTCTGGAGACACACACACACACACTCTGGACACACACACACTCTGGACACACACACACTCTGGACACACACACACTCTGGACACACACACTCTGGACACACACACACACACACTCTGGACACACACACTCTGGACACACACACACTCTGGACACACACACACACACACTCTGGACACACACACACTCTGGACACACACACACACACACACTCTGGACACACACACTCACACTCTGGACACACACACACACACACATTCTGGACACACACACACATACGCATCTTTCTATAGTTGTGAGGACCTCTTACAACAACACTGTTAAAATACCAATGGAATCTTGTGTTGTCTTTTATGTTGAAAAACTAATTATACAATTATATATAATTATATATGGACATACGCTCCATAGTTGTATAATTATATATGGACATACGCTCCATAGTTGTATAATTATATATGGACATACGCTCCATAGTTGTACAATTATATATAATTATATATGGACATACGCTCCATAGTTGTATAATTATATATGGACATACGCTCCATAGTTGTACAAGTAAACAAGGATATATTGTACTGTTCATAATAAAACATACTTGAAACAAGAAAAGGCTGTTAATTGTGAAAACAGTTTGTTTATTGATTTAACGTTTCCTCTGTCAGGTTGATGTTAACCTGCGACTGGTTGAAACATGAAACAAATATGAAATGAAATACAAAACAATTAAATATGTGGAATAGAATTAAACAAATTGTACAATTAGTACAACAGAGTGTTGAGATGCAGGGTTACTATAGCAACAGAGTGTTGTGATGCAGGGTTACTATAGCAACAGAGTGTTGTGATGCAGGGTTACTATAGCAACAGAGTTCTCTCTGTTCTCTGCTCTCTCTGCTCTTTCTCTCTCTGCTCTCTCTCTGCTCTCTCACTCTCTTTGCTCTCTCTGCTCTCTTTTCTCTGTTCTCTCACTCTCTGCTCTCTCACTCTCTCTCTGCTCTCTCTTCTCTCTGTTCTCTGCTCTCCTACTTCCTCTGATCTCTCTGCTCTCTCTATGCTCTCTCTGCCCTCTGCTCTCCCTGATCTGTCTCTCTGCTCTCAGCTCTCTCTGCCCTCTCTGCTCTCTCCCTCTGCTCTCTTTCCCTCTCTGCTCTCTCACTCTGTTCTCTCTTTTCTCTGCTCTCTCTGCTCACTCTCTGCTCTCTCTCTTCTCTCTGTCTGCTCTCTTTCTGCTCCCTGTGCTCTCTCTCTGCTCTTTCTCTCTGCCCTCTCTGCTCTCTCTCTTTGCTCTCTGCTTCTCTCTCACTCTTTGCTCTCTCACTCTCTTTGCTTTCTCAGCCTGCTCTCTGCCCCCTCTCTCTCCCTCTGCTCTTTGTTCTCTTCTCTCTGTTCTCTGCTCTCTCTGCTCTATGCTCTCTCTCTCTGCTCTCTCTCTGCGCTCTCTCTCTGTTCTCTGCTCTCTCTCTCTGCTCTCTCTGCTCTGCTGCTCTCTCTCTTTTCTCTGCTCTCTCTCTGCCCTCTGCTTTCTCTGCTCTCTCTCTCCCTCTGCTCTCTCTGCTCTCTCTGTTATCTGCTCTCTCTGCTCTCTCTGTTATCTGCTCTCTCTGCTCTCTCTGTTATCTGCTCTCTCTCTCTCTCTGTTCTCTGTTCTCTCTGCTCTCTCTGCTCTCTCTGTTCTCTCTCTGCTCTCTCTCTGCTCTCTCTCTCTCTCTGCTCTCTCTGCTCTCTCTGTTCTCTCTCTGCTCTCTCTGTTCTCTCTCTGTTCTCTCTCTGTTCTCTCTCTGTTCTCTCTGTTATCTGTTCTCTCTCTGTTCTCTCTCTGTTCTCTCTCTGCTCTCTCTGTTATCTGCTCTCTCTGTTTTCTCTCTGCTCTCTCTGTTCTCTCTGCTCTCTCTGTTCTCTCTGCTCTCTCTGTTCTCTCTGTTCTCTCTGCTCTCTCTGTTCTCTCTGCTCTCTCTGTTCTCTCTGCTGTCTCTCTGCTCTCTCTCTGTTCTCTCTCTGTTCTCTCTCTGTTCTCTCTCTGCTCTCTCTGTTCTCTCTGTTCTCTCTCTGTTCTCTCTGTTCTCTCTCTGTTCTCTGTTCTCTCTCTGTTCTCTCTCTGTTCTCTCTCTGTTCTCTCTCTGTTCTCTCTCTGTTATCTGCTCTCTCTGTTTTCTCTCTGCTCTCTCTGTTCTCTCTGTTCTCTCTGCTCTCTCTGTTCTCTCTGCTGTCTCTCTGCTCTCTCTGTTCTCTCTGTTCTCTCTCTGCTCTCTCTGTTCTCTCTGCTCTCTCTGTTCTCTCTGTTCTCTCTGCTCTCTCTGCTCTCTCTGTTATCTGCTCTCTCTGTTCTCTCTCTGCTCTCTCTGTTCTCTCTGCTCTCTCTGTTCTCTGCTCTCTCTGTTCTCTCTCTGCTCTCTCTGTTCTCTCCTCTCTCTGTTCTCTCTCTGCTCTCTCTGTTCTCTCTGCTCTCTCTGCTCTCTCTGTTCTCTCTCTGCTCTCTCTGTTCTCTCTGCTCTCTCTGTTCTCTCTCTGCTCTCTCTATTATCTCTGCTCTCTTTGATCTCTCTCTCTCTCTCTCTTTGCTCTCAGCCTGCTCTCCACTCTCTCCCTCCCCCTCTCTCTTTCGCTCTCTCTCTCTCTGCCCTCTCTCAGCCTTCTTTCTTCTCTCTGCTCTCTCAGCCTGCTTTCTGCTCTCTCTGCTCTCTCTCTTTTCCCTGCTCTGCTCTCTCTGTGTGCTCTGCTCTCTTCTCTCTCTCACACACACTCTCTGCTTTTCTCTGCTCTCTCTGCTCTCTCTTTCTGCTCTCGTTATCTGCTGTCTCTCTCTGCTCCCTCTCTCTATGCTCTCTCTGTTCTCTGCTCTCTCTGTTCTCTGCTCTCTCTCTCTCTCTCCCTCTGTTCTCTGCTCTCTCTTCTCTCTGTTCTCTGCTCTCTCTCTGTTCTCTGCTCTCTCTTCTCTCTGTTCTCTGCTCTCTCTTCTCTCTGCTCTCTGCTCTCTCTTCTCTCTGCTCTCTCTGTTCTCTGCTCTCTCTCTCTCCTCTCTGTTCTCTGCTCTCTCCTCTCTGTTCTCTCCTCTCTGTTCTCTGCTCTCTCTTCTCTCTGTTCTCTGCTCTCTCTCTCTTCCCTCTGTTCTCTGCTCTCTGCTCTCTCTCTCTCCCTCTGTTCTCTGTTCTCTCTGCTCTCTCTGTTCTCTTCTCTCTGTTCTCTGCTCTCTCTTCTCTCTGTTCTCTGCTCTCTCTCTCTCTCTCCCTCTGTTCTCTGCTCTCTGCTCTCTCTCTGTTCTCTGTTCTCTCTGCTCTCTCTGTTCTCTGCTCTCTCTCTCTGCTCTCTCTCCTCTCTGTTCTCTGCTCTCTCCTCTCTGTTCTCTCCTCTCTGTTCTCTGCTCTCTGTTCTCTGCTCTCTCCTCTCTGTTCTCTGCTCTCTCCTCTCTGTTCTCTGCTCTCTCTGTTCTCTGCTCTCTCTCCTCTCTGTTCTCTGCTCTCTCTCCTCTCTGTTCTCTGCTCTCTCTCCTCTCTGTTCTCTGCTCTCTCTCTCTCCTCTCTGCTCTCTCTCTCTCCTCTCTGCTCTCTCTCTCTCCTCTCTGCTCTCTCTCTCTCCTCTCTGTTCTCTGCTCTCTCTTCCCTCTGTTCTCTGCTCTCTCTCTCTCCTCTCTGTTCTCTGCTCTCTCTTCTCTCTGTTCTCTCCTCTCTCTCTGCCCTTTGTTCTCTCTGCTCTCTGCTCTGCTGCTCTCTCTCATGTTACAGCCTTATTCTAAAATGGATTAAATGTGTTTTTCCCCTCATCAATCTACACACAATAACCCAGAATTACAAAGCAAAAACTGTTTATTTTATGTGTGAACATTTTTATTTAAAAAAACCTTAGATATCACATTTATATAAGTATTCAGACCCTCTACTCAGTACTTTGTTGAAGCACCTTTGGCAGCGATTACAACCTTGATTCTTATTGGGTGTGACGCTACAAGCTTGGCACACCTGTATTTGGGGAGTTTCTCCCATTCTTCTCTGCAGATCCTCTCAAGGTCTGTCAGGTTGGATTGGGATCGTCGCTGCACAGCTATTTCCGTTTCAGAATGATGGAGGCCACTGTGTTCTTGGGGACCTTCAATGCTGCATAATTATTTTGGTACACTTTCCCAGATCTGTGCCTCACTACAATCCTGTCTGGGAGCTCTAATACACACACAGTGTCCTGTAGGCCAACGTAGGCCAACGTACTTCCATATACACCCCCATCTACTACTGCCACTATATATATATATATATATATATGGGCCTCCTGATAGAACCCAGGTCTCATCTCTCCATCACTACTAGCCACTACTACTGCCACTATATATATATATATGGGCCACCTGATAGAACCCAGGTCTCATATCTCTATCACTACCAGCCACTACTACTGCCACTATATATATATATATATATATCGACCACCTGATAGAACCCAGGTCTCATCTCTCCATCACTACCAGCCACTATATATATATATAGAACCCAGGTCTCATCTCTCCATCACTACTAGCCACTACTACTGCCACTATATATATATATATGGGCCTCCTGATAGAACCCAGGTCTCATCTCTCCATCACTACTAGCCACTATATATATATATAGAACCCAGGTCTCATCTCTCTATCACTACTAGCCACTACTACTGCCACTATATATATATATAGAACCCAGGTCTCATCTCTCTATCACTACTAGCCACTACTACTGCCACTATATATATATATAGACCACCTGATAGAACCCAGGTCTCATCTCTCCATCACTACCAGCCACTATATATATATAGAACCCAGGTCTCATCTCTCCATCACTACTAGCCACTACTACTGCCACTATATATATATATAGACCACCTGATAGAACCCAGGTCTCATCTCTCCATCACTACCAGCCACTATATATATATATAGAACCCAGGTCTCATCTCTCCATCACTACTAGCCACTACTACTGCCACTATATATATATATAGACCACCTGATAGAACCCAGGTCTCATCTCTCTATCACTACTAGCCACTATATTTTAGATGAACTAACTTCTTAGTGATGACTCGGGATGTCGGTTTTGATACGAAAGCTTCTTTTAGTAATAATACTTGTTTACGTTACATTTAACAACTTTGTTTTGGTACAGAGCAATGCAGGTAAGATGCTGTCGGAAAGTCAGCCACAATCACTAGCACCTGCACATAATTGGCGCGTTCTCTCTCATTCCTCTCGCAAGGCATTCTGGGACTTGCAGTCAAAAAGCGTAATTCAACACAACCCAATACAATTACATATGCAAATAAATCTAAAGAAATATCTTTAGATACAGGTCAAAGAATAAAGTCAAACACATTAAAGTTACAACATCCTCCCCCCCCGATGAACAATTGTGTTCATCTAGATCTCTAGGCAGTATATCAACTGAATAGGTCTCCTCAACAAAGTCCCTGAAGCGAACTGAACATGATCCAACTAGGCCATCTCGGTCTGGAAAGAGTTCTTCAATCTTTCCTAGTTTCCAGGTTTCAGTGGGGTGGGCTGTGGTGTGTCACAGCGGTGTGCTGACTTTAGATCCAGCAAGTAGTCTCTACGCCAACTGTTCCAGAAACTGGTCACAAGTCTCTGCCTGTACTTCCATCTGCGTGTCATTTCCCCCTTGTTTGACGTTGGGTGCTGAGTGTCACTTGCTCCAGAATGCATCACCTTCTCATGGTGGTACTGTATCAGCATTTTCTGAGTATCTGGACTTATTGGGTAGAACCCATGGGTGCTGCTCTCTGAATGTGAAGTTGGACTGTTGCAGTCTTCCTACTGAGTAGTTCGTGTTCGTCCATGTTACGGATACAGTTATCCTGTGTGTGTGTGTTTCTTTTCTCTCCTTCTCCCCTCACAGGTGAAAATCATCACTCCCCAATCAGTCACCAATCATCAATCAGAAGACACACCTCCTCCTGTTTCCTACCTTATTACAGTTCCTTTCCCTTGGTTTAAAAACCCCATCAGTTGTTTGCTCTGGAGCTCAATCTCTCTGTAAATGCCATGTCTGTAGGTCTCTGTGTTTCACTCTCGCTTTGTGTCTTAACCTCTCTTTTGTTTGAGCACCTCCATAGCATTTTGTCATCACCTGTGAGTATTGTTTTGGTTATGGTGTTTGTTTGTTGCTGGTGGGAAAAGGGGGAAACAAGACAAGTCGCCCATGGGCATACACTACCCGTAGGTGAACTTTGTTAAATACACTAGTTAGAACTGGGCGGACCACCCACTGTATTTTTGGTTAGTTAGTTAGCTGTTGTTAAAGTAGGCTAGTCTAGCTTAGGGGTGTTTTGGATGCTTATTGTTTCTTTCCTTGGGTCCAGCTCAGCCCCTTTTCCTGCCCCCCCCCCCCCCCCCCCCATTACCGTGTGTTTATAAATAAACCTGGAGTTTGACGGTAGATTTCTGTTGTCCTGGTTATTTCGTTCACACTTTTACTTTGTCACAATTATAATTTGCATGAGTTATGTTACGGGTCTCATTACCATCCCCCCCTAGACTGTCGGGCCAAAAGGGATTCGTAACAATCTGGAACTCATGTTATTTAGAGGTGTAACCAGACCTCACCTTGTTGACCTGCCCTCCTAGAGAGTTCTCCATAGTCTCTGATGCTATTCCATCTGGAACTCATGTTATTTAGAGGTGTAACCAGACCTCACCTTGTTGACCTGCCCTCCTAGAGAGTTCTCCATAGTCTCTGATGCTATTCCATCTGGAACTCATGTTATTTAGAGGTGCAGCCAGACCTCACCTTGTTGACCTGCCCTTCTAGAGAGTTCTCCATAGTCTCTGATGCTATTCCATCTGGAACTCTCATGTTATTTAAAGGTGTAACCAGACCTCACCTTGTTGACCTACCTTCGCTTAATCCAGTTGACTCTCCAATAGGGAAACTGTTTCTCTCCTTGCTCCCTCAGAACAACAGATCTATACCTGCTTCATTTCAAAGGGAGATTATATCCATTCCTTATGTCACAACTTACTGGAATACATTTGCCAATAATATCTGTTGGAAAAAAGTCTGCTTATTATCATTTAAATACCTTCTTCTTAATTTGATTGCTTTTCCGATTTTCATGACCAACATGAGCTTTGCATAATGCTATGCTAGGCTATCGATAAACTTACACAAATGCTTGTCTTGCTTTGGCTGCAAAGCATCATTTCAAAATCTGAGATGACAGGGTGATTAACAAAAGGCTAAGCTGTGTTTCAATATATTTCACTTGTGATTTCATGAATATGAATATTTTCTAATAAGATTTTTTGTCCGTTGCATTATGCTAATTAGTGTAAGTTGATGACAATTCTCCCGGATCCTGGAGGGGTAGTTCTATTAACAACCCCACCACTGGGAGGTGTCCACAAGGTCTGATAAACACTCCTAACAACCCCACCACTAGGATGTGTCCACATGGTCTGATAAAAACTCCTAACAACCAGACCACTAGGAGGTGTCCACATGGTCTGATTAAACACTCCTAACAACCCCACCACTAGGAGGTGTCCACATGGTCTGATAAACACTCCTAACAACCCCACCACTAGGAGGTGTCCACATGGTCTGATAAACACTCCTAACAACCAGACCACTAGGAGGTGTCCACTTGGTCTGATAAACACTCCTAACAACCCCACCACTAGGAGGTGTCCACATGGTCTGATAAACACTCCTAACAACCAGACCACTAGGAGGTGTCCACATGGTCTGATAAACATTCATAACAACCAGACCACTAGGCGGTGTCCACATGGTCTGATAAACACTCCTAACAACCCCACCACTAGGAGGTGTCCACATGGTCTGATAAACTCTCCTAACAACCCCACCACTAGGAGGTGTCCACATGGTCTGATAAACACTCCTAACAACCAGACGACTGGAAGGTGTCCACATGGTCTGATAAATACTCCTAACAACCCCACCACTAGGAGGTGTCCACATGGTCTGATAAACACTCCTAACAACCCACAACTAGGAGGTGTCCACATGGTCTGATAAACACTCCTAACAACCCCACCACTAGGAGGTGTCCACATGGTCTGACAAACACTCCTAACAACCCCACCACTAGGAGGTGTCCACATGGTCTGATAAACACTCCTAACAACCCCACCACTAGGAGGTGTCCACATGGTCAGTGGTATGGTCAGATACCACTGTGGTTAGAGTGTTGAGGTCTAGTGGTTAGAGTGGTGGGTCAGTAACTGGTCTGGTCAGGTAGACTAGTGGTTAGAGTGGTGGGTCAGTAACTGGTATGGTCAGATAGACTAGTGGTTAGAGTGGTGGGTCAGTAACTGTTATGGTCAGATAGACTAGTGGTTAGAGTGGTGGGTCAGTAACTTGTATGGTCAGATAGACTAGTGGTTAGAGTGGTGCGTCAGTAACTGGTATGGTCAGATAGACTAGTGGTTAGAGTGTTGGTCAGTAACTGGTATGGTATGGTCAGATAGACTAGTGGTTAGAGTGGTGGGTCAGTAACTGGTATGGTCAGATAGACTAGTGGTTAGAGTGGTGGGTCAGTAACTGGTATGGTCAGATAGACTAGTGGTTAGAGTGATGGGTCAGTAACTGGTATGGTCAGATAGACTAGTGGTTAGAGTGGTAGGTCAGTAACTGGTATGGTCAGATAGACTAGTGGTTAGAGTGGTAGGTCAGTAACTGGTATGGTCAGATAGACTAGTGGTTAGAGTGGTGGCTCAGTAACTGGTATGGTCAGATATACTAGTATTTGGGTGGTGGGTCAGTAACTGGTATGGTCAGATAGACTAGTGGTTAGAGTGGTGGTGGTCAGATAGACTAGTGGTTAGAGTGCTGGGTCAGTAACTGGTATGGTCAGGTAGACTAGTGGTTACAGTGTTCAGTAACTGGTATGGTCAGATAGACTAGTGGTTAGAGTGGTGGTGGGTCAGTAACTGGTATGGTCAGGTAGACTAGTGGTTAGAGTGGTGGGTCAGTAACTGGTATGGTCAGGTAGACTAGTGGTTAGAGTGGTGGCTCAGTAACTGGTATGGTCAGATAGACTAGTGGTTAGAGTGGTGGTGGTCAGATAGACTAGTGGTTAGAGTGGTGGTGGTCAGGTAGACTAGTGGTTAGAGTGGTGGGTCAGAAACTGGTATGGTCAGATAGACTAGTGGTTATAGTGGTGGGTCAGTAACTGGTATGGTCAGATAGACTAGTGGTTAGAGTGGTGGGTCAGTAACTGGTATGGTCAGATAGACTAGTGGTTAGAGTGTTCAGTAACTGGTATGGTCAGATAGACTAGTGGTTAGAGTGATGGGTCAGTAACTGGTATGGTCAGATAGACTAGTGGTTAGAGTGGTGGGTCAGTAACTGGTATGGTCAGATAGACTAGTGGTTAGAGTGGTGGGTCAGTAACTGGTATGGTCAGATAGACTAGTGGTTAGAGTGGTGGGTCAGTAACTGGTATGGTACGGTCAGATAGACTAGTGGATAGAGTGGTGGGTCAGTAACTGGTATGGTCAGATAGACTAGTGGTTAGAGTGGTGGTCAGTAACTGGTATGGTCAGATAGACTAGTGGTTAGAGTGTTGGGTCAGTAACTGGTATGGTCAGATAGACTAGTGGTTAGAGTGGTGGGTCAGTAACTGGTATGGTCAGATAGACTAGTGGTTAGAGTGGTGGGTCAGTAACTGGTATGGTCAGATAGACTAGTGGTTAGAGTGGTAGGTCAGTAACTGGTATGGTCAGATAGACTAGTGGCTAGAGTGGTAGGTCAGTAACTGGTATGGTCAGATAGACTAGTGGTTAGAGTGGTGGCTCAGTAACTGGTATGGTCAGATAAACTAGTGGTTAGAGTGGTGGGTCAGTAACTGGTATGGTCAGATAGACTAGTGGTTAGAGTGGTGGGTCAGTAACTGGTATGGTCAGATAGACTAGTGGTTATAGTGGTGGGTCAGTAACTGGTATGGTCAGATAGACTAGTGGTTAGAGTGGTGGGTCAGTAACTGGTATGGTCAGATAGACTAGTGGTTAGAGTGGTGGGTCAGTAACTGGTATGGTCAGATAGACTAGTGGTTAGAGTGATGGGTCAGTAACTGGTATGGTCAGATAGACTAATGGTTAGAGTGGTGGGTCAGTAACTGGTATGGTCAGATAGACTAGTGGTTAGAGTGGTGGGTCAGTAACTGGTATGGTCAGATAGACTAGTGGTTAGAGTGGTGGGTCAGTAACTGGTATGGTCAGATAGACTAGTGGTTAGAGTGGTGGGTCAGTAACTGGTATGGTACGGTCAGATAGACTAGTGGATAGAGTGGTGGGTCAGTAACTGGTATGGTCAGATAGACTAGTGGTTAGAGTGGTGGTCAGTAACTGGTATGGTGAGATAGACTAGTGGTTAGAGTGTTGGGTCAGTAACTGGTATGGTCAGATAGACTAGTGGTTAGAGTGGTGGGTCAGTAACTGGTATGGTCAGATAGACTAGTGGTTAGAGTGGTGGGTCAGTAACTGGTATGGTCAGATAGACTAGTGGTTAGAGTGGTAGGTCAGTAACTGGTATGGTCAGATAGACTAGTGGTTAGAGTGGTAGGTCAGTAACTGGTATGGTCAGATAGACTAGTGGTTAGAGTGGTGGCTCAGTAACTGGTATGGTCAGATAAACTAGCGGTTAGAGTGGTGGGTCAGTAACTGGTATGGTCAGATAGACTAGTGGTTAGAGTGGTGGGTCAGTAACTGGTATGGTCAGATAGACTAGTGGTTATAGTGGTGGGTCAGTAACTGGTATGGTCAGATAGACTAGTGGTTAGAGTGGTGGGTCAGTAACTGGTATGGTCAGATAGACTAGTGGTTAGAGTGTTCAGTAACTGGTATGGTCAGATAGACTAGTGGTTAGAGTGGTGGGTCAGTAACTGGTATGGTCAGATAGACTAGTGGTTAGAGTGGTGGGTCAGTAACTGGTATGGTCAGATAGACTAGTGGTTAGAGTGATGGGTCAGTAACTGGTATGGTCAGATAGACTAGTGGTTAGAGTGGTGGGTCAGTAACTGGTATGGTCAGATAGACTAGTGGTTAGAGTGGTGGGTCAGTAACTGGTATGGTCAGATAGACTAGTGGTTAGAGTGGTGGGTCAGTAACTGGTATGGTACGGTCAGATAGACTAGTGGATAGAGTGGTGGGTCAGTAACTGGTATGGTCAGATAGACTAGTGGTAAGAGTGGTGGTGGTCAGGTAGACTAGTGGTTTGAGTGGTTGGTCAGTAATTCTTATGGTCAGATAGACTAGTGGTTAGAGTGGTAGGTCAGTAACTGGTATGGTCAGATAGACTAGTGGTTAGAGTGGTGGCTCAGTAACTGGTATGGTCAGATAGACTAGTGGTTAGAGTGGTGGGTCAGTAACTGGTATGGTCAGATAGACTAGTGGTTAGAGTGGTGGGTCAGTAACTGGTATGGTCAGATAGACTAGTGGTTAGAGTGGTGGGTCAGTAACTGGTATCGTCAGGTAGACTAGTGGTTAGAGTATTCAGTAACTGGTATGGTCAGATAGACTAGTGGTTAGAGTGGTGGTGGGTCAGTAACTGGTATGGTCAGGTAGACTAGTGGTTAGAGTGGTGGGTCAGTAACTGGTATGGTCAGGTAGACTAGTGGTTAGAGTGGTGGCTCAGTAACTGGTATGGTCAGATAGACTAGTGGTTAGAGTAGTGGTGGTCAGGTAGACTAGTGGTTAGAGTGGTGGTGGGTCAGTAACTGGTATGGTCAGGTAGACTAGTGGTTAGAGTATGGGTCAGTAACTGGTATGGTCAGATAGACTAGTGGTTAGAGTGCTGGGTCAGTAACTGGTATGGTCAGGTAGACTAGTGGTTAGAGTGGTGGCTCAGTAACTGGTATGGTCAGGTAGACTAGTGGTTAGAGTGTTCAGTAACTGGTATGGTCAGATAGACTAGTGGTTAGAGTGGTGGTGGGTCAGTAACTGGTATGGTCAGGTAGACTAGTGGTTATAGTGGTGGGTCAGTAACTGGTATGGTCAGGTAGACTAGTGGTTAGAGTGGTGGCTCAGTAACTGGTATGGTCAGATAGACTAGTGGTTAGAGTGGTGGTGGTCAGATAGACTAGTGGTTAGAGTGGTGGTGGTCAGGTAGACTAGTGGTTTGAGTGGTGGGTCAGTAACTGGTATGGTCAGATAGACTAGTGGTTAGAGTGGTGGGTCAGTAACTGGTATGGTCAGACAGACTAGTGGTTAGAGTGGTGGGTCATTAACTGGTATGGTCAGATAGACTAGTGGTTAGAGTGGTGGGTCAGTAACTGGTATGGTCAGATAGACTAGTGGTTAGAGTGTTGGGTCAGTAACTGGTATGGTCAGGTAGACTAGTGGTTAGAGTGGTAGGTCAGTAACTGGTATGGTCAGATAGACTAGTGGTTAGAGTGGTGGTGGTCAGATAGACTAGTGGTTAGAGTGGTGGTGGTCAGATAGACTAGTGGTAAGAGTGGTGGTGGTCAGGTAGACTAGTGGTTTGAGTGGTGGGTCAGTAACTGGTATGGTCAGATAGACTAGTGGTTAGAGTGGTGGGTCAGTAACTGGTATGGTCAGATAGACTAGTGGTTAGAGTGGTGGGTCAGTAACTGGTATGGTCAGATAGACTAGTGGTTAGAGTGGTGGGTCAGTAACTGGTATGGTCAGGTAGACTAGTGGTTAGAGTGGTGGGTCAGTAACTGGTATGGTCAGGTAGACTAGTGGTTAGAGTGGTGGCTCAGTAACTGGTATGGTCAGATAGACTAGTGGTTAGAGTGGTGGTGGTCAGGTAGACTAGTGGTTAAGTGGTGGTGGGTCAGTAACTGGTATGGTCAGGTAGACTAGTGGTTAGAGTGGTGGGTCAGTAACTGGTATGGTCAGATAGACTAGTGGTTAGAGTGCTGGGTCAGTAACTGGTATGGTCAGGTAGACTAGTGGTTAGAGTGGTGGCTCAGTAACTGGTATGGTCAGGTAGACTAGTGGTTAGAGTGTTCAGTAACTGGTATGGTCAGATAGACTAGTGGTTAGACTGGTGGTGGGTCAGTAACTGGTATGGTCAGGTAGACTAGTGGTTATAGTGGTGGGTCAGTAACTGGTATGGTCAGGTAGACTAGTGGTTAGAGTGGTGGCTCAGTAACTGGTATGGTCAGATAGACTAGTGGTTAGAGTGGTGGTGGTCAGATAGACTAGTGGTTAGAGTGGTGGTGGTCAGGTAGACTAGTGGTTTGAGTGGTGGGTCAGTAACTGGTATGGTCAGATAGACTAGTGGTTAGAGTGGTGGGTCAGTAACTGGTATGGTCAGATAGACTAGTGGTTAGAGTGTTCAGTAACTGGTATGGTCAGATAGACTAGTGGTTAGAGTGGTGGGTCAGTAACTGTTATGGTCAGACAGACTAGTGGTTAGAGTGGTGGGTCATTAACTGGTATGGTCAGATAGACTAGTGGTTAGAGTGGTGGGTCAGTAACTGGTATGGTCAGATAGACTAGTGGTTAGAGTGTTGGGTCAGTAACTGGTATGGTCAGGTAGACTAGTGGTTAGAGTGGTGGGTCAGTAACTGGTATGGTCAGATAGACTAGTGGTTAGAGTGGTGGCTCAGTAACTGGTATGGTCAGATAGACTAGTGGTTAGAGTGGTGGGTCAGTAACTGGTATGGTCAGATAGACTAGTGGTTAGAGTGGTGGGTCAGTAACTGGTATCGTCAGGTAGACTAGTGGTTAGAGTATTCAGTAACTGGTATGGTCAGATAGACTAGTGGTTAGAGTGGTGGTGGGTCAGTAACTGGTATGGTCAGGTAGACTAGTGGTTAGAGTGGTGGGTCAGTAACTGGTATGGTCAGGTAGACTAGTGGTTAGAGTGGTGGCTCAGTAACTGGTATGGTCAGATAGACTAGTGGTTAGAGTAGTGGTGGTCAGGTAGACTAGTGGTTAGAGTGGTGGTGGGTCAGTAACTGGTATGATCAGGTAGACTAGTGGTTAGAGTATGGGTCAGTAACTGGTATGGTCAGATAGACTAGTGGTTAGAGTGCTGGGTCAGTAACTGGTATGGTCAGGTAGACTAGTGGTTAGAGTGGTGGCTCAGTAACTGGTATGGTCAGGTAGACTAGTGGTTAGAGTGTTCAGTAACTGGTATGGTCAGATAGACTAGTGGTTAGAGTGGTGGTGGGTCAGTAACTGGTATGGTCAGGTAGACTAGTGGTTATAGTGGTGGGTCAGTAACTGGTATGGTCAGGTAGACTAGTGGTTAGAGTGGTGGCTCAGTAACTGGTATGGTCAGATAGACTAGTGGTTAGAGTGGTGGTGGTCAGATAGACTAGTGGTTAGAGTGGTGGTGGTCAGGTAGACTAGTGGTTTGAGTGGTGGGTCAGTAACTGGTATGGTCAGATAGACTAGTGGTTAGAGTGGTGGGTCAGTAACTGGTATGGTCAGACAGACTAGTGGTTAGAGTGGTGGGTCATTAACTGGTATGGTCAGATAGACTAGTGGTTAGAGTGGTGGGTCAGTAACTGGTATGGTCAGATAGACTAGTGGTTAGAGTGTTGGGTCAGTAACTGGTATGGTCAGGTAGACTAGTGGTTAGAGTGGTGGGTCAGTAACTGGTATGGTCAGATAGACTAGTGGTTAGAGTGGTGGTGGTCAGATAGACTAGTGGTTAGAGTGGTGGTGGTCAGATAGACTAGTGGTAAGAGTGGTGGTGGTCAGGTAGACTAGTGGTTTGAGTGGTGGGTCAGTAACTGGTATGGTCAGATAGACTAGTGGTTAGAGTGGTGGGTCAGTAACTGGTATGGTCAGATAGACTAGTGGTTAGAGTGGTGGGTCAGTAACTGGTATGGTCAGATAGACTAGTGGTTAGAGTGGTGGGTCAGTAACTGGTATGGTCAGGTAGACTAGTGGTTAGAGTGGTGGGTCAGTAACTGGTATGGTCAGGTAGACTAGGGGTTAGAGTGGTGGCTCAGTAACTGGTATGGTCAGATAGACTAGTGGTTAGAGTGGTGGTGGTCAGGTAGACTAGTGGTTAGAGTGGTGGTGGGTCAGTAACTGGTATGGTCAGGTAGACTAGTGGTTAGAGTGGTGGGTCAGTAACTGGTATGGTCAGATAGACTAGTGGTTAGAGTGCTGGGTCAGTAACTGGTATGGTCAGGTAGACTAGTGGTTAGAGTGGTGGCTCAGTAACTGGTATGGTCAGGTAGACTAGTGGTTAGAGTGTTCAGTAACTGGTATGGTCAGATAGACTAGTGGTTAGACTGGTGGTGGGTCAGTAACTGGTATGGTCAGGTAGACTAGTGGTTATAGTGGTGGGTCAGTAACTGGTATGGTCAGGTAGACTAGTGGTTAGAGTGGTGGCTCAGTAACTGGTATGGTCAGATAGACTAGTGGTTAGAGTGGTGGTGGTCAGGTAGACTAGTGGTTTGAGAGGTGGGTCAGTAACTGGTATGGTCAGATAGACTAGTGGTTAGAGTGGTGGGTCAGTAACTGGTATGGTCAGATAGACTAGTGGTTAGAGTGTTCAGTAACTGGTATGGTCAGATAGACTAGTGGTTAGAGTGGTGGGTCAGTAACTGTTATGGTCAGACAGACTAGTGGTTAGAGTGGTGGGTCATTAACTGGTATGGTCAGATAGACTAGTGGTTAGAGTGGTGGGTCAGTAACTGGTATGGTCAGATAGACTAGTGGTTAGAGTGTTGGGTCAGTAACTGGTATGGTCAGGTAGACTAGTGGTTAGAGTGGTGGGTCAGTAACTGGTATGGTCAGATAGACTAGTGGTTAGAGTGGTGGCTCAGTAACTGGTATGGTCAGATAGACTAGTGGTTAGAGTGTTGGGTCAGTAACTGGTATGGTCAGATAGACTAGTGGTTAGAGTGTTGGGTCAGTAACTGGTATGGTCAGGTAGACTAGTGGTTAGAGTGGTGGCTCAGTAACTGGTATGGTCAGATAGACTAGTGGTTAGAGTGGTGGGTCAGTAACTGGTATTGTCAGGTAGACTAGTGGTTAGAGTGTTCAGTAACTGGTATGGTCAGATAGACTAGTGGTTAGAGTGGTGGTGGGTCAGTAACTGGTATGGTCAGGTAGACTAGTGGTTAGAGTGGTGGGTCAGTAACTGGTATGGTCAGGTAGACTAGTGGTTAGAGTGGTGGCTCAGTAACTGGTATGGTCAGATAGACTAGTGGTTAGAGTGGTAGGTCAGTAACTGGTATGGTCAGATAGACTAGTGGTTAGAGTGGTGGCTCAGTAACTGGTATGGTCAGATAGACTAGTTGTTAGAATGGTGGGTCAGTAACTGGTATGGTCAGGTAGACTAGTGGTTAGAGTGGTGGGTCAGTAACTGGTATCGCTGGGTTGAAAACCTGACCCGTCAAAATGAAAATCCCTCTTTGTCCCTGTACAGCAACACCTATCATACTACTATGACTGTCCCTGTATAACAACACCTATCATACTACTATGACTGTCCCTGTAAAACAACACCTACCATACTACTATGACTGTCCCTGTACAACAACACCTATCATACTACTATGACTGTCCCTGTACAACAACACATATCATACTACTATGACTGACCCTGTACAACAACACCTATCATACTACTATGACTGACCCTGTCAAACAACACCTATCATACTACTATGACTGACCCTGTATAACAACACCTATCATACTACTATGACTGACCCTGTCAAACAACACCTATCATACTACTATGACTGTCCCTGTACAACAACACCTATCATACTACTATGACTGACCCTGTGCAACAACACCTATCATACTACTACGACCCTGTATAACAACACCTATCATACTACTATGACTGACCCTGTACAACAACACCTATCATACTACTATGACTGACCCTGTAAAACAACACCTATCACACTACTATGACTGACCCTGTAAAACAACACCTATCATACTACTATGTCTGACCCTGTAAAACAACACCTATCATACTACTATGACTGACCCTGTAAAACAACACATATCATACTACTATGACTGACCATGTAAAACAACACCTATTGTACTACTATGACTGACCCTGTAAAACAACAAATTTCAATGAACCAATCTGATGTCTGTGACAATCAAACACTTTAAAATCTAACCAACATAAAGAAAATGACAGCATTGATTTGTTTTTATTACAACAGTTAATTTAACAATGCTGTTTATAAATCTAGTTGACATTCATCCCAGGACACCTTGACTTTTATTTATTTATTTATTTATTTCACCTTTATTTAACCAGGTAGGCTAGTTGAGAACACCTTTATTTAACCAGGTAGGCTAGTTGAGAACACCTTTATTTAACCAGGTAGACTAGTTGAGATCACCTTTATTTAACCAGGTAGGCTAGTTGAGAACACCTTTATTTAACCAGGTAGGCTAGTTGAGAACACCTTTATTTAACCAGGTAGGCTAGTTGAGAACACCTTTATTTAACCAGGTAGGCTAGTTGAGAACACCTTTATTTAACCAGGTAGGCTAGTTGAGAACACCTTTATTTAACCAGGTAGACTAGTTGAGAACACCTTTATTTAACCAGGTAGGCTAGTTGAGAACACCTTTATTTAACCAGGTAGGCTAGTTGAGATCACCTTTATTTAACCAGGTAGGCTAGTTGAGAACACCTTTATTTAACCAGGTAGGCTAGTTGAGAACACCTTTATTTAACCAGGTAGGCTAGTTGAGAACACCTTTATTTAACCAGGTAGGCTAGTTGAGAACACCTTTATTTAACCAGGTAGGCTAGTTGAGAACACCTTTATTTAACCAGGTAGGCTAGTTGAGAACACCTTTATTTAACCAGGTAGGCTAGTTGAGAACACCTTTATTTAACCAGGTAGGCAAGTTGAGAACACCTTTATTTAACCAGGTAGGCTAGTTGAGAACACCTTTATTTAACCAGGTAGGCTCGTTGAGAACACCTTTATTTAACCAGGTAGGCTAGTTGAGAACACCTTTATTTAACCAGGTAGGCTCGTTGAGAACACCTTTATTTAACCAGGTAGGCTAGTTGAGAACACCTTTATTTAACCAGGTAGGCAAGTTGAGAACAAGTTCTCATTTACAATTGCGACCTGGCCAAGATAAAGCAAAGCAGTTCGACAGATACAACGACACAGAGTTACACATGGAGTAAAACAAACATACAGTCAATAATACAGTATAAACAAGTCTATATACAATGTGAGCAAATGAGGTGAGAAGGGAGGTAAAGGCAAAAAAGGCCATGGTGGCAAAGTAAATACAATATAGCAAGTAAAACACTGGAATGGTAGTTTTGCAATGGAAGAATGTGCAAAGTAGAAATAAAAATAATGGGGTGCAAAGGAGCAAAATAAATAAATAAATAAAAATTAAATACAGTTGGGAAAGAGGTAGTTGTTTGGGCTAAATTATAGGTGGGCTATGTACAGGTGCAGTAATCTGTGAGCTGCTCTGACAGTTGGTGCTTAAAGCTAGTGAGGGAGATAAGTGTTTCCGGTTTCAGAGATTTTTGTAGTTCGTTCCAGTCATTGGCAGCAGAGAACTGGAAGGAGAGGCGGCCAAAGAAAGAATTGGTTTTGGGGGTGACTAGAGAGATATACCTGCTGGAGCGTGTGCTACAGGTGGGAGATGCTATGGTGACCAGCGAGCTGAGATAAGGGGGGACTTTACCTAGCAGGGTCTTGTAGATGACATGGAGCCAGTGGGTATGGCGACGAGTATGAAGCGAGGGCCAGCCAACGAGAGCGTACAGGTCGCAATGGTGGGTAGTATATGGGGCTTTGCTGATAAAAACGGATTGCACTGTGATAGACTGCATCCAATTTGTTGAGTAGGGTATTGGAGGCTATTTTGTAAATGACATCGCCAAAGTCGAGGATTGGTAGGATGGTCAGTTTTACAAGGGTATGTTTGGCAGCATGAGTGAAGGATGCTTTGTTGCGAAATAGGAAGCCAATTCTAGATTTAACTTTGGATTGGAGATGTTTGATATGGGTCTGGAAGGAGAGTTTACAGTCTAACCAGACACCTAAGTATTTGTAGTTGTCCACGTATTCTAAGTCAGAGCCGTCCAGAGTAGTGATGTTGGACAGGCGGGTAGGTGCAGGTAGCGATCGGTTGAAGAGCATGCATTTAGTTTTACTTGTATTTAAGAGCAATTGGAGGCCACGGAAGGAGAGTTGTATGGCATTGAAGCTTGCCTGGGGGGTTGTTAACACAGTGTCCAAAGAAGGGCCGGAAGTATACAGAATGGTGTCGTCTGCGTAGAGGTGGATCAGGGACTCACCAGCAGCAAGAGCGACCTCATTGATGTATACAGAGAAGAGAGTCGGTCCAAGAATTGAACCCTGTGGCACCCCCATAGAGACTGCCAGAGGTCCGGACAGCAGACCCTCCGATTTGACACACTGAACTCTATCAGAGAAGTAGTTGGTGAACCAGGCGAGGCAATCATTTGAGAAACCAAGGCTGTCGAGTCTGCCGATGAGGATGTGGTGATTGACAGAGTCGAAAGCCTTGGCCAGATCAATGAATACGGCTGCACAGTAATGTTTCTTATCGATGGCGGTTAAGATATCGTTTAGGACCTTGAGCGTGGCTGAGGTGCACCCATGACCAGCTCTGAAACCAGATTGCATAGCAGAGAAGGTATGGTGAGATTCGAAATGGTCGGTAATCTGTTTGTTGACTTGGCTTTCGAAGACCTTAGAAAGGCATGGTAGGATAGATATAGGTCTGTAGCAGTTTGGGTCAAGAGTGTCCCCCCCTTTGAAGAGGGGGATGACCGCAGCTGCTTTCCAATCTTTGGGAATCTCAGACGACACGAAAGAGAGGTTGAACAGGCTAGTAATAGGGGTGGCAACAATTTCGGCAGATAATTTTAGAAAGAAAGGGTCCAGATTGTCTAGCCCGGCTGATTTGTAGGGGTCCAGATTTTGCAGCTCTTTCAGAACATCAGCTGAATGGATTTGGGAGAAGGAGAAATGGGGAAGGCTTGGGCGAGTTGCTGTTGGGGGTGCAGTGCTGTTGTCCGGGGTAGGAGTAGCCAGGTGGAAAGCATGGCCAGCCGTAGAAAAATGCTTATTGAAATTCTCAATTATGGTGGATTTATCAGCCATACTGCACTGCCCACTTCAGTGCAGTGGGCAGCTGGGAGGAGGTGTTCTTATTCTCCATGGACTTTACAGTGTCCCAGAACTTTTTTGAGTTAGTGTTGCAGGAAGCAAATTTCTGCTTGAAAAAGCTAGCCTTGGCTTTTCTAACTGCCTGTGTATAATGGTTTCTAGCTTCCCTGAACAGCTGCATATCACGGGGGCTGACTTGCATTACACTCTCACTGCAGAACAATATCCTCATGAAATCACATGACTTCTAGTTAGAAGAGGATTCCTGTTAACACGGCCTGCTACAAGCAGGAAACAAGTTATGGACCAACCAGAAATGTGACATGTCTGTTTGACAGTTACCCTGAAAGATGCATGTGTGAACTATCTTGTCATCTCTTTGGGTAACCACATTGGAACATTCTAGTCTTTAAGGACATGAACTGGCAGAACAGGTTTCAGCAAAGTATGGAGTCAATGTTTTCAGGAAGGTGTAACCATGACGATGGGGGGGCAGGAGGCAGACTAAGTGCAAAGACCTGAACTACTGTCCTACAAATACAAACAGCATCTACACAAACAGCCACCTGAACTACTGTCCTACAAAGACAAACAGCATCTACACAAACAGCCACCTGAACTACTGTCCTACAGAGACAAACAGCATCTACACAAACAACCACCTGAACTACTGTCCTACAGAGACAAACAGCCACCTGAACTACTGTCCTACAAAGACAAACAGCCACCTGAACTACTGTCCTACAGAGACAAACAGCCACCTGAACTACTGTCCTACAGAGACAAACAGCATTTACACAAACAGCCACCTGAACTACTGTCCTACAAAGACAAACAGTCACCTGAACTACTGTCCTACAAAGACAAACAGTCACCTGAACTACTGTCCTACAAAGACAAACAGTCACCTGAACTACTGTCCTACAAAGACAAACAGTCACCTGAACTACTGTCCTACAAAGACAAACAGCATCTACACAAACAGCCACCTGAACTACTGTCCTACAAAGACAACCAGCATCTACACAAACTGCCACCTGAACTACTGTCCTACAAAGACAAACAGTCACCTGAACTACTGTCCTACAAAGACAAACAGTCACCTGAACTACTGTCCTACAAAGACAAACAGCATCTACACAAACAACCACCTGAACTACTGTCCTACAGAGACAAACAGCCACCTGAACTACTGTCCTACAGAGACAAACAGCATCTACACAAACAGCCACCTGAACTACTGTCCTACAGAGACAAACAGCCACCTGAACTACTGTCCTACAGAGACAAACAGCCACCTGAACTACTGTCCTACAAAGACAAACAGCCACCTGAACTACTGTCCTACAAAGACAAACAGCCACCTGAACTACTGTCCTACAAAGACAAACAGCATCTACACAAACAGTGAATCTGAGAAAAATGGCTTTAACGTTAATTCCTAGTCCATGCATATCAACCATGACCACTGATCTGACCTATGACCCCTAAAATGCTGATACTACACTCTGCCTTGGTATGACCTATGACCCCTAAGTACTGATACTACACTCTGCCTTGGTCTGACCTTAAACAGCTGTCTGGGTAATGAAACAGCAAAGTGCAGCATCTAGAAATCTAAATGTGTTGATCCAGATTTATTGTTGTTTTTCTGTTTGACGGAAACAGTTTGAGTTCTAACTACATTCCAACTGTATTTAATGGTGTTATGTAGTTGTGTTGTCATGTTGTATTGTAGTAACCCTCAACTGTATTTAATGGTGTTATGTAGTTGTGTTGTCATGTTGTATTGTAGTAACCCTCAACTGTATTTAATGGTGTTATGTAGTTGTGTTGTCATGTTGTATTGTAGTAACCCTCAACTGTATTTAATGGTGTTATGTAGTTGTGTTGTCATGTTGTGAATGTTGTATTGTAGCAGGCCTAACCCTCAACATTTTCTGGTGATGGAGTGAGACACAGACACAGACACAGACACAGCAACAGAATAGGATATGATGGAGAGAGACACCAGACAAGACACAGACACAGCAACAGAATAGGATATGATGGAGAGAGACACCAGACAAGACACAGAGACAGCAACAGAATAGGATATGATGGAGAGAGACACAGACAAGACACAGAGATAGCAACAGAATAGGATATGATGGAGAGAGACACAGACAAGACACAGACACAGCAACAGAATAGGATATGATGGAGAGAGACACAGACAAGACACAGACACAGCAACAGAATAGGATATGATGGAGAGAGACAGACAAGACACGGAGACAGCAACAGAATAGGATATGATAGAGAGAGACACCAGACAAGACACAGAGACAGCAACAGAATAGGATATGATGGAGAGAGACACCAAACAAGACACAGAGACAGCAACAGAAGAATAGGATATGACGGAGAGAGACACCAAACAAGACACAGAGACAGCAACAGAAGAATAGGAAATGATTTAGAGAGACACCAGACAAGACACAGAGACAGCAACAGAAGAATAGGATGTGATGGAGAGAGACAACAGACAAGACACAGAGACAACAACAGAATAGGATATGATGGAGAGAGACACCAGACAAGACACAGAGACAGCAACAGAGGAATAGGATATGATGGAGAGAGACACCAGACAAGACACAGAGACACCAACAGAAGAATAGGATATGATGGAGAGAGACACCAGACAAGACACAGAGACAGCAACAGAAGAATAGGATGTGATAGAGAGACACACCAGACAAGACACAGAGACAGCAACAGACGACACAGAGAAAGTAATGGAGAGAGACAGAAGAATAGAGTTCCAGACAGTTGTAGAATGTATTCCAAGGCACATTGTAAGAGCTATAAAGAGAGAGAGGGTGGGAGAGAGAACAGGCAGAACCTGATATGTAAATGAGCAGAGCAAATGAAACTCACTTTTGACGACCTGATGATCATCCAGACTGTGTTTCTATTGAGAGATAAAAGGTAAGACGACGATTGTTATTAAAGTTGATGATATTGTTATGTGTATTCATATAGTTGATGATATTGTTATGTGTATTCATATAGTTGATGATATTGTTATGTGTCATATAGTTGATGATATTGTAATGTGTCATATAGTTGATGATATTGTTATGAGTATTCATATAGTTGATGATATTGTTATGTGTATTCATATAGTTGATGATATTGTTATGTGTCATATAGTTGATGATATTTTTGGTGGACAGAGTTATAATAGTCCTACTCTCATTAAAATGTGTTTGATATAAATTAGATGCTTCGGGTGAATTCGTTCTGTGCCCATCTGTGTGCCCCAGGGTGATCACTCCTACACTATCTAGAATCTAAAAGGGTTCTTTGGCTGTCCCCATAGGAGAACACTTTGTAGAACCCTTTTTCGTACTAGGTAGAACCATTTTGGGTTCCATGAAGAACCCTTTCCACAGAGGGTTCTGCATAGAAGCCAGGAGAATTCTACCTGGAACCCAAAAGTGTTCTCCTATGGGGACAGCCAGAGGACCTGTTTGGAACCCTTTAGTCTAAGAGTGTACTGTATCATAGGTCTATAGACCAGGGTGATCTCCTACTGTATCATAGGTCTATAGACCAGGGTGATCTCCTACTGTATCATAGGTCTATAGACCAGGGTGATCTCCTACTGTATCATAGGTCTATAGACCAGGGTGATCTCCTACTGTATCATAGGTCTATGGACCAGGGTGATCTCCTACTGTATCATAGGTCTATAGACCAGGGTGATCTCCTACTGTATCATAGGTCTATAGACCAGGGTGATCTCCTACTGTATCATAGGTCTATAGACCAGGGTGATCTCCTACTGTATCATAGGTCTATAGACCAGGGTGATCTCCTACTGTATCATAGGTCTATAGACCAGGGTGATCTCCTACTGTATCATAGGTCTATAGACCAGGGTGATCTCCTACTGTATCATAGGTCTATAGACCAGGGTGATCTCCTACTGTATCATAGGTCTATAGACCAGGGTGATCTCCTACTGTATCATAGGTCTATAGACCAGAGTGATCTCCTACTGTATCATAGGTCTATAGACCAGGGTGATCTCCTACTGTATCATAGGTCTATAGACCAGGGTGATCTCCTACTGTAAGACTAACAACAACTTACACTTCCTCAAAACAGGTTGTGTGTATTCATTAGTGCCCACTGTAACAAAACAACAGAAACCGTTTAGGTCACATTGTACAGCATTTAGAGAACTGTTTATGTTTTATGCAACATTTTAAAACTGTTGGCTGTGGAGTAAACTAATGAACACAGCCCAGGTTGTTGCCTACGACTCGGCATGTTGATACCTGCCTGATGCTGAAACCTGAACGTAGCCTGAGGGGTAAACTAATGAATACATCCCAGGTTGTTGCCTACGACTCGGCATGTTGATACCTGCCTGATGCTGAAACCTGAACGTAGCCTGAGGGGTAAACTAATGAATACAACCCAGGTTGTTGCCTACGACTCGGCATGTTGATACCTGCCTGATGCTGAAACCTGAACGTAGCCTGAGGGGTAAACTAATGAACACAGCCCAGGTTGTTGCCTACGACTCGGCATGTTGATACCTGCCTGATGCTGAAACCTGAACGTAGCCTGAGGGGTAAACTAATGAATACAGCCCAGGTTGTTGCCTACGACTCGGCATGTTGATACCTGCCTGATGCTGAAACCTGAACGTAGCCTGAGGGGTAAACTAATGAACACAGCCCAGGTTGTTGCCTACGACTCGGCATGTTGATACCTGCCTGATGCTGAAACCTGAACGTAGCCTGAGGGGTAAACTAATGAATACAACCCAGGTTGTTGCCTACGACTCGGCATGTTGATACCTGCCTGATGCTGAAACCTGAACGTAGCCTGAGGGGTAAACTAATGAACACAGCCCAGGTTGTTGCCTACGACTCGGCATGTTGATACCTGCCTGATGCTGAAACCTGAACGTAGCCTGAGGGGTAAACTAATGAACACAGCCCAGGTTGTTGCCTACGACTCGGCATGTTGATACCTGCCTGATGCTGAAACCTGAACGTAGCCTGAGGGGTAAACTAATGAACACAGCCCAGGTTGTTGCCTACGACTCGGCATGTTGATACCTGCCTGATGCTGAAACCTGAACGTAGCCTGAGGGGTAAACTAATGAATACAGCCCAGGTTGTTGCCTACGACTCGGCATGTTGATACCTGCCTGATGCTGAAACCTGAACGTAGCCTGAGGGGTAAACTAATGAACACAGCCCAGGTTGTTGCCTACGACTCGGCATGTTGAAACCTGCCTGATGCTGAAACCTGAACGTAGCCTGAGGGGTAAACTAATGAATACAACCCAGGTTGTTGCCTACGACTCGGCATGTTGATACCTGCCTGATGCTGAAACCTGAACGTAGCCTGAGGGGTAAACTAATGAATACAACCCAGGTTGTTGCCTACGACTCGGAATGTTGATACCTGCCTGATGCTGAAACCTGATTGTAGCCTGAGGGGTAAACTATGATACAGGCATGATATACTGGTTTTCTAAAAATAGCCAACTTCAGTTAGCTTCACATTCCAGCTCAGGCCTCATCCATCAGAATATACAGAACACAACAGAAAATATCTCAATGACTTGACATGTTCTGGTTGTGAATTCAGGCTACAAGGCTAGAATCCTGCCAGGGATTATTGTAAAGTGTGTAGAGAAATTAAATGTCTGGTGTAATGTTAATATAGTGAAGTAAAACACTCCTAACAGTCTACTTCTACTGAGACAGGTTGGTGTCAGTTTAATCATACAACATGGAGCTGACTGGACGTGGTCAAGTCAAATTCAATATATCAATATTCATATATTATAGTTCTACATTTAACATTTCATATGATAATGTAATTGTACCATAGTTCCTCTATAGTGTAGTGATCCTCACTATATGAGCCACGTCACAATTCCAACCAAGTTACCCAATTGGTGCCAATGGTGCGACGCGTAGGTTGTTCACCTTTAACACATGCAACCTGGGTTCGCTTCCCTGCCCCGCTGTTTGCTACATTGGTGTCTGAGACATGCTTTTGTGTGAGCCAGGTAACAATTCCCACCATGTGGGTTAACCCTATTGGTGCAATACGTAGGGTGTTGACCTCCCTGCCCGCTGTTTTCAACTATATTAACAGCACAGGCTGCCCGTAGGGTGTTGACCTCCCTGCCTGCTGTTTTCAACTATATTAACAGCACAGGCTGCCCGTAGGGTGTTGACCTCCCTGCCTGCTGTTTTCAACTATATTAACAGCACAGGCTGCCCGTAGGGTGTTGACCTCCCTGCCCGCTGTTTTCAACTATATTAACAGCACAGGCTGCCCGTAGGGTGTTGACCTCCCTGCCTGCTGTTTTCAACTATATTAACAGCACAGGCTGCCCGTAGGGTGTTGACCTCCCTGCCTGCTGTTTTCAACTATATTAACAGCACAGGCTGCCCGTAGGGTGTTGACCTCCCTGCCTGCTGTTTTCAACTATATTAACAGCACAGGCTGCCCGGCATTCGTTGAACAAAGAGATATAATACGAGTGAAAGGATTTTAGGATAATATCAGTAAGTGTTGATTTAGAGTTGTCTTCTGGGTTCAGCCTTCTAGTTGCCTTTATCAACAGGTTGAAATGTAATAAATGACATCACAATGACATGTCCTCAGAGTTGGAAAGATCCTACATCTGAACACATTATTTAACATGGTGACATGGTGCTGCTAGTGATAGAAAACATTAAGAGACAGAATACAGGTGGTGGAGTTTGCACAAAGTTTACGTACAACAATATATTGAACTAGGTAGACTGAGCATAGAGCTAAAGGCTATAACCACGGGGAAGAAACTGTTCAGATTGGGGTCTATAACATCCAATCACTTAGGTTTACAGCAGCTGACAGTTGCAATTTCATTGCTAATAACTCAAACTTCCTTTTTCAGATAAAGACATCATCTCTGTACAGATGTAGGATCTGAATTTGATCACCCTGTTGCGGGAAAACTAAAACTTGCAGTGTATTTGATGTTTTAAAAGGCTTCTGAAGTTTGTAATTTCCACTTTCCACTTTAAAATGTTAATTATAATCCACATCATTTTTCTGCTTCAGTAAACTGTCTCAAATTAAGATCCTACATCTGTAGCAAAATAACTGTCTTTCATGTGTATGACTCTATCAGGATATATATACCTCTTTCATGTGTTCTCCTTTGACCATTTGACATCTTGCATTTACTGTTGTTTAGGCTGGTTGAATGAGTTGTCTATGAAAGCTACTTCATCTGTAAGAAAACAGGCGGCTGCACCAGTGACTGTAAGTTATGTGATTTCCTCATATGAAATTAAAAGTATGTTTGTAGCCTACGCAGTTATAAAATGGCTGTTGAAACTGTGACACATTTCTCAGTACATTAGAAGTCAGATAAATGTGTTGAGACGTAGGAAAGATGGGCAAACTCTCGTTGGTCTTGGCTTTCTACAAACTATTATAAGGTTAGTCGATGTCAGACATTCAATAGTCAGAGTAGGTTTGAGCTATGATCACTTATCATGCTGACAAACCTGATGGTCTCTGTGAACTGATCTGAACAGGTTTAGACTGGTCATCTATGATATGTAGGTTATATACAGTACATTCTCTGTCCTGCTACTGGTAGGACTATAACATTATGTGAACTGATCTGAACAGGTGTAGGCTGGTCATCTATGATATGTAGGCTATAGCCGAGGTATAGACCTTGATCTGCATATCACTAACAAACTACTATTATACATTATAACCTAGTCTACTTTACATAATATAACATCTACATATCACTAACAACCCACTACTATACATTATAACCTAGTCTACTTTACATAATATAACATCTACATATCACTAACAACCCACTACTATACATTATAACCTAGTCTACTTTACATAATATAACATATCACTAACAACCCACTACTATACATTATAACCTAGTCTACTTTACAAACTCAACAAACAGTGACTTATTATCATTATTATTCTTATTATTATTATTGTTGCTGTACTGTCTAGAACTACCTTAACAAACAGTGACTTATTATTATTATTGTTGCTGTACTGTCTATAACTACCTTAACAAACAGTGACTTATTATTATTATTATTATTATTATTATTATTATTATTATTATTATTATTATTATTATTGTTATTATTATTATTATTATTGTTGTTGCTGTACTGTCTATAACTACCTTAACAAACAGTGACTTATTATTATTACAGACAGTTGCCATGGAGATGAAATGTCACAACTACGTTTTCATGTGATGCATTAAATCATCTGATTGTTTCTGTGTCTGTTAGTAAATGTTTTATAAGAGATAAATAATAAATGATAACAATTGACATTAAATAATTACTGTGTTAACCACAAACAACATGTTGGATCTCTGTTTAGGGGTCAGTGCTCTAAAATGAGTCTCTCTGGGGAGAGAGAGGAGGGGGGCCCTGCCTCTAAAATGAGTCTCTCTGGGGAGAGAGAGGAGGGGGGCCCTGCCTCTAAAATGAGTCTCTCTGGGGAGAGAAAGGAGGGGGGCCCTGCCTCTAAAATTAGTCTCTCTGGGGAACATGACACCAAAGCTAAGAGGTGAGATGACAATTTTTGATATCATTATTATGAGTTTATTTCCAAAATGTTCACATTTGTGTTTTAATCAGAAATGGTTGCTTATGGGTTCCTTCAATATTACTGTTCTCAGATTTTTAACTAATAGATTTTAGATGGGTATATATATATACTCACGTAGCTATCATAATTATGATGAATGCAATTACTGTAAATCACTCTGGATAAGAGCATCTGCTAAATCAGGGGTTCTCAATCCGGGGTCAGTGGAGGTACTGCAGGGGTTCTCAATCCTGGGTCTGTGGAGGTACTGCAGGGTTCTGATCGTTGTTACAAGCAGAATTTTGACAATAATACCATTATATCAACACACTCTTCACACCCAAATAGCTTTGGCATAGCATCAAGTCCCTTGCCAATAATGTTGCCTACAATGTTCATTTTCATCGAACACATATTACGTCCCGGATGCCTTCAACTGCCCCATTTATATCCATTTATATCCATTTATATCCATGCCCAATTAGGATTATTATTTAACAACATGATGTTGTGCTCCAAAGGGAGAACTTGAAATAACATGATGTAGATAATTAAATAATCAGAAGAACAACGTGTTTATTATTATACACTCTTAGAACAGAAGGTTCCTTATAGAACCAAAAAGGCTTCTATCACTTCCTTAATATATGGAACCACTAAAACATTATATATATATTTGGGTTCAGTGAAGAAGAACCTCTAGAGTTCTGATCAACGGAAGGTTAATGTTTAGAGGATGTGAATCAAGCAGCCTTCCAGTCATCAGATCACTTCTGGTGGGTTTTTTCCCGGCCCGGGATTTGAACCAGCCACCTTTTGGCCACAGCACCAACTCCTTAGCTGCTGGGCGAAACCCTGAGTTAATCTGCCAAAATGAAGACAAATTGCTGTGGTAAATGGTATGACTTATTATAATTATTATACATAACTCATTGCCAAAAGCACAAGACATACTGTTGCATGTAGGTCTACATTATTAATGGATTGATCATATAGAAATATCAAACATTATTTTAACTACTACAAAGCAATTACATGTGACTCAGGAACCACTGACTCACTGCATTATTCTATAGTATTATCAAGACACCTGCTGTTAACTCTTAACTACTTAGGACACCTGCTGTTAACTCTTAACTACTTAGGACAGCTGCTGTTAACTCTTAACTACTCAGGACACCTGCTGTTAACTCTTAACTACTTAGGACACCTGCTGTTAACTCTTAACTACTTAGGACACCTGCTGTTAACTCTTAACTACTTAGGACAGCTGCTGTTAACTCTTAACTACTTAGGACAGCTGCTGTTAACTCTTAACTACTTAGGACAGCTGCTGTTAACTCTTAACTACTTAGGACACCTGCTGTTAACTCTTAACTACTTAGGACACCTGCGGTTAACTCTTAACTACTTAGGACACCTGCTGTTAACTCTTAACTACTCAGGACACCTGCTGTTAACTCTTAACTACTTAGGACACCTGCTGTTAACTCTTAACTACTTAGGACAGCTGCTGTTAACTCTTAACTACTTAGGACACCTGCGGTTAACTCTTAACTACTTAGGACACCTGCTGTTAACTCTTAACTACTCAGGACACCTGCTGTTAACTCTTAACTACTTAGGACACCTGCTGTTAACTCTTAACTACTTAGGACACCTGCTGTTAACTCTTAACTACTTAGGACAGCTCACCAGGTGTCCTAAATATCTGCCGACTAGGTGGGACTAGAGACTTCATGCATAGCTTCAATTTAATATGGTGACCCACAGTGAGAAAACCTTAAACATTTTCTGGTCATGGTTACCACATTTGTTTTCAGAAAAAGGTATACAACCTAAACAAAATGCATGTCCCTGTCCTCTTTTTCAAGACGTGGCCGATTTAAACAGCCAGAAGACATTTTTTAAATTAAGAAATAACACTTTTTTTGACTACTTGTTGTTTCTAAATGACTGCTGGGTAATTTGAAATGCATCGAAATGTTCGTTCGTAGACATCGGACTGAGTGAATGCTGCGCAGTTTCACTGAGTTAGAAAACAAATGGACAGGTCTAGCTCACTGATTTGTAGATGAGCAGTTGCTACCTCAGATTATGAGCCGAGCAGGTGTCGTGAATGAGTTATGTAGTACCCACAGAAGGCCACAGGGGGGAGCAAGAGACCTATAAACACACTGTTTTTACCTTAAAAACCCTCAACCTAACAATCAATCAAATGTATTTATAAAGCCCTTTTTACATCAGCATCTAACCCTACGTATTACCTATTTTAGCATTAACCTTAACCCTAATTATTTTAGAAACTGTTATAGTAATAATATTATGTTAGTAAATACCATTATAGTACTAAATAGCACTGATTATTTTGTTAATCTAAACCCGTCTCAGCATTTTGCTGTTTTTGTTTTGTTATTTTATTATATTTATTATTTCAAGGCAGAACACTTGATCAACAAGACTCGTGTTTTATTTTTCAAATGTGGTTTGAACTGGGTGACCTAGTAACCTCTACGTGTAAGTCTAGCAATTGGCGTGGGAAAGGTGGGGCAGGTTAGAGATTTAAGGAATTAACCAGAAAAATACACTTTATTTCTCAGCTGCCCCACCAACGTCTGTAGGTGAATTAATAACTTTTCATTGCAAAATGTCCAATATATGGCAGCATAAGTTATAGGCTACAAGCAGCAATAGACCATGAAGCATCAGTTATAGTCTACAAGCAGCAATATGATGGACCATGAAGCATCAGTTATAGACTACAAGCAGCAATATGATGGACCATGAAGCATCAGTTATAGTCTACAAGCAGCAATATGATGGACCATGAAGCATCAGTTATAGTCTACAAGCAGCAATATGATGGACCATGAAGCATCAGTTAGTCTACAAGCAGCAATATGATGGACCATGAAGCATCAGTTAGTCTACAAGCAGCAATATGATGGACCATGAAGCATCAGTTATAGGTTATAGTCTACAAGCAGCAATATGATGGACCATGAAGCATCAGTTATAGTCTACAAGCAGCAATATGATGGACCATGAAGCATCAGTTATAGACTACAAGCAGCAATATGATGGACCATGAAGCATCAGTTATAGTCTACAAGCAGCAATATGATGGACCATGAAGCATCAGTTATAGACTACAAGCAGCAATATGATGGACCATGAAGCATCAGTTATAGTCTACACGCAGCAATATGATGGACCATGAAGCATCAGTTATAGACTACAAGCAGCAATATGATGGACCATGAAGCATCAGTTATAGTCTACAAGCAGCAATATGATGGACCATGAAGCATCAGTTATAGGCTACAAGCAGCAATATGATGGACCATGAAACATCAGTTATAGTCTACAAGCAGCAATATGATGGACCATGAAGCATCAGTTAGGCTACAAGCAGCAATATGATGGACCATGAAGCATCAGTTATAGTCTACAAGCAGCAATATGATGGACCATGAAGCATCAGTTATAGGCTACAAGCAGCAATATGATGGACCATGAAGCATCAGTTATAGACTACAAGCAGCAATATGATGGACCACAAAGCATCAGTTAGTCTACAAGCAGCAATATGATGGACCATGAAGCATCAGTTATAGGCTACAAGCAGCAATATGATGGACCATGAAGCATCAGTTATAGTCTACAAGCAGCAATATGATGGACCATGAAGCATCAGTTATAGTCTACAAGCAGCAATATGATGGACCATGAAGCATCAGTTATAGGCTACAAGCAGCAATATGATGGACCATGAAGCATCAGTTATAGACTACAAGCAGCAATATGATGGACCATGAAGCATCAGTTATAGTCTACAAGCAGCAATATGATGGACATAAAATAGCATGCAACCACAGACTATATGGTTTTCTAAAATGGTTTTCTAAAATGGTCACTCATTACTTTAGTTAGCAAAATATCTCGTATTAGGTCTGTGTTGCTTTTGGGCGAGAAAAAGTGACTATAGCAGGTATTGAATCCCAGGTAAATAATCAGTATTAGTATAAATGCATTATACAAATCCTGTTAATATCTGATATTGCGAGTAAACAACCTCAGAATAGAAAAGACAGAGTGCGTCTTCCAGCCCGTCAATAAATTACATCTTGCAACCCTGGCAGTTAGCAAATAGCACCTTTTCAACTTTAGGGCACAAGTCCAACTCCTTAGCCACTGGGTGAAAACCTGAGTTAATCTTGGGGAATAAGCTATGAGTTAATCTGCCAAAATGAAGACAAAATGCTATACATGGTATCACTTGTTATACATAATTATTATACATAATCGTTGCCAAAAGCACAAGACATACTGTTGCATGTAGGTCTATATTATTTATGGATTGATCATATAGAAATATAAAACATTATTATAAACTACTACAAAGCAATTACATGTGGCGCAGGAACCACTGACTCACTGCATTATTCTATAGTATTATCAAGACACCTGCTGTTAACTCTTAACTACTTAGGACAGCTGCTGTTAACTCTTAACTACTTAGGACAGCTGCTGTTAACTCTTAACTACTTAGGACAGCTGCTGTTAACTCTTAACTACTTAGGACACCTGCTGTTAACTCTTAACTACTTAGGACACCTGCTGTTAACTCTTAACTACTTAGGACACCTGCTGTTAACTCTTAACTACTTAGGACAGCTCACGAGGAGTCCTAAATATCTGCCGACTAGGTGGGTAGGTAATTTAGGTAATGGGTAGGTAACTAGGTCATTTATACCCATAAGTGTAAAATGTCTTTATTCTCAGCACTTATACGACCAATGTTCTACTCTGAGACACTTTGGCCATATGGACCCAGATCTCAACATAATGTTATAAAAAGACAGAATGTTTGTTTTACATAATAATAAAAAATGAATATTACCAATGTAACCCACTGTAAAGACTGGGTTCAGTTGATTGTGTTGCACTGCTCATGTCCGCGTTCTGGAACTGTCCGCATCCCCGTACAGAACTGTCCGCGTCCCCGTACAGAACTGTCCGCGTCCCCGTACAGAACTGTCCGCGTCCCCGTACAGAACTGTCCGCGTCCCCGTACAGAACTGTCCGCGTCCCCGTTCGGTGTGGATGTTGTCCGGTTACGCGCAGAGTGGACTGAGGTGATCTTGGGGAATAACGACGGAGTTTGTTACAGTGTTGAAACACCGAAGTTTATTGTTCAATTTGCTTTTTTCCTTACGGTCAGGGACAGTATGAGTGTAGCCAGATCCTTTTCACTCTCTATCCTTGTTTAAGTTTGTGGTTCACCGGATTCATCATCGAGACGAGGGAAAGACGAACGACCTGCTAACTAACCAAGCTATTCGGTACAGCTCGGTAAGCTAGCTAGCTACTCTACCAGCAGCATCCTAGTTATCCTAGCTAGTCGGTACAGCTCGGTAAGCTAGCTAGCTACTCTACCAGCAGCATCCTAGTTATCCTAGCTAGTCGGTACAGCTCGGTAAGCTAGCTAGCTACTCTACCAGCAGCATCCTAGTTACCATAGCTACTCTACCAGCAGCATCCTAGTTACCATAGCTACTCTACCAGCAGCATCCTAGTTACCATAGCTACTCTACCAGCAGCATCCTGGTTACCATAGCTACTCTACCAGCAGCATCCTAGTTACCATAGCTACCACTACATCATCACCGGCTGTCTGCATTTCTTGTGGACCGATGGAGCTCCCCGGTTGTTTCTTCCACCTGTTAAATCCCGGTGAGGGCTTCTCCCTCTCTCGTTGACGGATGCTGGCTACCTCTGTCCGGTTCTCCTCTCTTCACTAGATGGACGGTAACTTTAGTGTTTAAACCCTCTGTGTCCAATGACCAAACTTTTGAATATTATTTTCAGGGTGCCTCAAGAGCAGGTATTGAACCCCGGGTAAATAATCACTAGTCAGAACCTCAACCTCAGTAGACATTCATGATAAAAATCATCTTCATATCTGATATTGTGAGTAAACAATCTCGAGAGTGCGTCTTCCAGCCCTCCAACGAGCGTCTAGAAGTCAGTTCTATTTGTGACGCAGTTCGCGCTGCATCTCCTCATTGGTTTATAGAAGCAGATACCCACGTGCCATCTCCTCATTGGTTTATAGAGGCAGGTACCCACGTGCCATCTCCTCATTGGTTTATAGAGGCAGGTACCCACGTGCCATCTCCTCATTGGTTTATAGAGGCAGGTACCCACGTGCCATCTCCTCATTGGTTTATAGAGGCAGGTACCCACGTGCCATCTCCTCATTGGTTTATAGAGGCAGGTACCCATGTGCCATCTCCTCATTGGTTTATAGAGGCAGGTACCCACGTGCCATCTCCTCATTGGTTTATAGAGGCAGGTACCCACGTGCCATCTCCTCATTTAGCAAAAAAACATAACTTCTTTAAACATTAAAAGCTAATTTATGAACATTTATGAAAATTGATAAATAGCTTTTTGGAATGAAACTCTTCTTATGTTTCCCCATCTGAGCTCAGAGTAGATGAGAGATGTAATGTTTGTCTCTGTTGTGTTGAAGTCCAATCAAGCAGGAGAGACCAGCCTCCCCTGTACCCAGCTGTGTGTCCATGAAGAGTGACCGGTCTATGGAACAACCTATACAGTTTAGAAAGGGAGACTTTTCTACTGAACAAAGGTAAGAAGAACTCATGGGTCCTGGTCAGTGAGTTAAACAACACTATTTTTAGTAATTTCTCCTCTCCCATTTTCCCATTTATTGTTGTTGTTTTCATAATCCATAGGCTCATCATTTTGTCCATTTTCATAGTCCTAAAACAATATTAAACAAACACAACATTCCCTCCCTGTGTGTGTGTGTGTGTGTGTGTGTGTGTGTGTGTGTGTGTGTGTGTGTGTGTGTGTGTGTGTGTGTACTCCCTGGATGAGGAGATGTAATCTCATGTTTTTTTCCACAGAAACCAACAGGAGAGATCAGAGTCAGAGATTCTCAGTGGTCAGTCTTCCCAGAGTCATCAAACAGACCTGGACTCCATATTCAGTGTATGTGGTCCTGTTATGTACATTTGTTTTTGTTTACCTCAAGTAAAGTTGATCTGTCAAACATTCATTAATGTGTTAATGAGAAAGCATTTATTCTCTTGCTTAACTTATTTACTTTATTTATTTCAGTTGCTTGAAGAGAAAATTATGACATTTGTGAAGAACGAGCTGAAGATGTTCAAGAGGATTCTTAGTCCAGAACTCCCAGAAGGCTTTGAGAGTCAGAATCAGGATAAGGAAGTGGTGGATGCTGAAGATGAGCAGCAGGAGAGCAGTGCCAGAAAGGGGGCTCTGAAGATCACACTGCACATCCTGAGGAAAATGAACCAGAAGGAGCTTGCTGACACACTGGAGAAATGTAAGATCTGTCTGCCTCATGTTGAATGCTGATTCATAACATGTAAAAGCTGTAGCTAAAGTACAGCTAAAGTAGCTGTGTAACTCAATGATATTGTAGCAGCCTTAACACAACACCTAGTGACCTCATCAAGTAGCAGCAGGGATGTGTTGTGGTGATTAATTTAGAGAGAGAGAGAGAACATTAATAATACCATCAATAATACCAATAATAATATAATCAGTCACACCAGTCTGTAATGCATTATGAAAACATTTACACATTTATACAGTCAGTTAAGAGAATAAGTTATTATAATGTACAACTTTATAACAGTCCTACAATACTGTAGGCATTAAAACAGACGTAATATTAATATCCTCTGTGTTATTTCTTCATTCAGGTGAGCTTGCTGTGATTTGCCAACGTGAACTCAAATCTAGTCTAAAGAAGAAGTTTCAATGTGTATTTGAGGGGATCGCTAAACAAGGAAACCCAACACTTCTCAATAAGATCTACACAGAGCTCTACATCACAGAGGGTGGAACAGGAGATGTCAATAATGAACATGAGCTGAGACAGATTCAGACAACAACCAGGAAACAAGCAAGACCAGAGACTGCAATCAAATGTAACGACATCTTCAAACCCTTAACTGGACAAGACAAACCTATCAGAACTGTGCTGACAAAGGGAGTCGCTGGCATTGGAAAAACAGTCTCTGTGCAGAAGTTCATTCTGGACTGGGCTGAAGGAAAAGCAAATCAGGATGTCCAATTTGTATTTTCATTCCCTTTTCGGGAGCTGAATTTGATGAAAGAGGACAAACACACTTTCATTGAACTTCTCAATCACTTCTCAATGGAAACCAAACAATCAGGAATCTCCAACTACAACAAGTACAAAATTCTGCTCATCTTTGATGGTCTGGATGAGTGCCGACTGCCCCTAGACTTCCAGAAGAACAAGATCTGTTGGGATGTCACAGAGTCAACCTCAGTGGATGTTCTGCTGACAAATCTCATCAAGGGACATCTGCTTCCCTCTGCTCTCCTCTGGATAACTACCCGACCTGCAGCAGCCAATAAGATCCCTTCAGGGTGTGTTGACCAGGTGACAGAGGTACGAGGGTTCAATGACCCACAGAAGGAGGAGTACTTCAGGAAGAGATTCAGTGATGAGGACCTGGCCAACAGAATCATCTCACACATAAAGACATCAAGGAGCCTCCACATCATGTGCCACATTCCAGTCTTCTGTTGGATTTCTGCAACAGTCCTTGAACACATGCTGAAACAGAAGAGAGAAGAGATGCCCAAGACTCTGACTGAGATGTACACACACCTTGTGGAGTTTCATACCAAACAGAAGAATGAAAAGTATCTTGGGAAAGAAGAGACAGGTCCACACTGGAATAAAGAGAGCATTCTGTCACTGGGAAAACTGGCTTTTCAACAGCTTGTGAAGGGCAATCTGATTTTCTATGAAGAAGACCTGAAAGAGGCTGGCATTGATGTCAACGAAGCCTCAGTGTACTCAGGATTGTGCACACAGCTCTTTAAAGAGGAATGTGGGCTGTACCAGGACAAGGTGTACTGCTTTGTTCATCTGAGCATTCAGGAGTTTCTGGCTGCTGTATATGTGTTCCTCTCATTCATCAACAACAATGAGAATCTAATGGATGAACTGCAAACTAGATCCAGGAACTTTTCTGTGAGGATCAAACAAAGGCGTAAAGTTACTTTCTACAAGAGTGCTGTGGATAAAGCCTTACAAAGTGAGACGGGAAACCTGGACCTTTTCCTCCGCTTCCTTCTGGGCCTCTCACTGGAGTCCAATCAGAAGCACTTACAAGGTCTACTGACAAAGACAAGAAGCAGCTCACAGAGCCATGAAGAAACAGTGAAGTACATCAAGGAGAAGATCGGGGAGAATCTCTCTCCAGAGAGGAGCATCAATCTGTTCCACTGTCTGAATGAACTGAATGACCATTCTCTAGTGGAGGAGATCCAAAGCTACCTGAGATCAGGAAGTTTCTCAGAAGATGAACTGTCACCTGATCAGTGGTCAGCTCTGGTCTTTGTGTTGCTGACTTCAGAACAGGAGCTGGATGTGTTTGACCTGAAGAAATACTCCAGATCAGAGGAAGGTCTTCTGAGGCTGCTGCCAGTGGTCAAAGCCTCCAGAGCTGCTCTGTGAGTAAATAAAATGACATATAAGAACTAATCATCAGGAAGAAATATTCAGTTTAGAGAAAAATATGTATTATAATATGTATATAATATTATATTGAACAACATATTGAATAAATTCATAGATTTTCACATTAGTACAACAATATTGCCATTCTAGGAGACGGAAGATGGATCTATATGTTGTTTGAGAGAATAAACCAAATGCATCTACTATTGTCCTTCTACACTACTGGTGTTAAATTGTGTGTTTGTGAAGTCATGATGATCTCTTTGCAGGCTGTCAGGCTGTGGAGTCACAGAGGAAGGCTGTGCTTCTCTGGTCTCAGCTCTGGAGTCAAACCCCTCACACCTGAGAGAGCTGGACCTGAGTAACAATGATCTGAAGGATTCAGGAGTGAAGCTGCTCTCTGCTGGACTGGAGAATCCCCACTGTAAACTGGAGACTCTGAGGTCAGTATTCCTGTAGTTGGTCAACAAGTGATAACTGTTCACCAGATCCACATGTGTTTACCAGACACACATAGTCCACACCATATGTGTTTGGACAGTGAAGCTTACAGTTTTAAATGTGGTGCTCTGCTCCAGCATTTTGGATTTGAGATACAATGTTTCATATTAGGAGACAGGACAGAATGTCACCTTTTATTTGAGGTTGAAGGTGAGAGGTTAGTATGTTTTGTTGTAGTCTGTTATTGGTAATGGTGAGAGGTTAGTATGTTTTGTTGTAGTCTGTTATTGGTAATGGTGAGAGGTTAGCATGTTTTGTTGTAGCCTCTGTTATTGGTAAAGGTGAGAGGTTAGCATGTTTTGTTGTAGCCTCTGTTATTGGTAATGGTGAGAGGTTAGTATGTTTTGTTGTAGCCTCTGTTATTGGTAATGGTGAGAGGTTAGTATGTTTTGTTGTAGCCTCTGTTATTGGTAATGGTGAGAGGTTAGCATGTTTTGTTGTAGCCTCTGTTATTGGTAATGGTGAGAGGTTAGCATGTTTTGTTGTAGACTCTGTTATTGGTAATGGTGAGAGGTTAGCATGTTTTGTTGTAGACTCTGTTATTGGTAATGGTGAGAGGTTAGCATGTTTTGTTGTAGTCTCTGTTATTGGTAATGGTGAGAGGTTAGCATGTTTTGTTGTAGTCTCTGTTATTGGTAATGGTGAGAGGTTAGCATGTTTAGTTGTAGTCTCTGTTATTGGTTATGGTGAGAGGTTAGCATGTTTTGTTGTAGACTCTGTTATTGGTAATGGTGAGAGGTTAGCATGTTTTGTTGTAGACTCTGTTATTGGATTATAGATAAAAATTCCCATACAGTTTTTTTGATAACCTGCAAAATCTGCAGTGTTTCATACTTACAATGTAGAGGTCTGTAATTTTTATCAACTGTGAGAGATGGAATCTAAAACTAAAATCCAGAAAATCACATTGTATGATCTTTAAGTAATTAATTTGCATCATTAGGGAGGCAAAAAGTATCGGGAGGAGGAATTACAGGAATCTCAGCGCCCCCAGGTGTTTGTCACAACACAAACATTACCTCACAGTGACGGGGTGCAAAGAACTGAACTAAATAGTGGTAATGACATACAAGTGTGTGAACAGGTGATCAGAATTCAGGGGATCTACGTGTTTGAGACTGTGATCTGGAAACAGACGTTACACCATCCACCATTTTAATATTAGGCAAAACCTAAAACAAAACCAAAACCAACTGCAAATGCAATCAACGAGTTTACAACAAAATACTAAACTTTTGACTACTTTAATACACTATAATTTACTATTTTAATACACTAAGTCAATTGGTCAGAATGCTTATGTCTTCTTCTAATGGGGGACTAGATACATAAAGTGCTTTCATTTTTAATCGTGAAACAGATATGTATTAAAATATCCTCAAATAAAAGGTGACATTATAAACTGTATGGTGTGGACTGTATACTCAATACAATCTGATACCTCACTGTCTAAATAGATATGGTGTGGACTGTATACTCAATACAATCTGATACCTCACTGTCTAAATAGATATGGTGTAGACTGTATACTCAATACAATCTGATACCTCACTGTCTAAATAGATATGGTGTGGACTGTATATTCAATACAATCTGATACCTCACTGTCTAAATAGATATGGTGTGGACTGTATACTCAATACAATCTGATACCTCACTGTCTAAATAGATATGGTGTGGACTGTATACTCAATACAATCTGATACCTCACTGTCTAAATAGATATGGTGTGGACTGTATACTCAATACAATCTAAATCTGATACCTCACTGTCTAAATAGATATGGTGTGGACTGTATACTCAATACAATCTGATACCTCACTGTCTAAATAGATATGGTGTGGACTGTATACTGAATACAATCTAAATCTGATACCTCACTGTCTAAATAGATATGGTGTGGACTGTATACTCAATACAATCTAAATCTGATACTTTGATAATTTATAATAATGATACACTATTTTATGAATAGATATGGCAGATTTCAGGATACTGATATATCTGAATATGTTGAAAAAATATACTGCCACTATTTTCACCACCAAAGAATATCAGTGTGATTTTAATATGATTTGACTCTTTGCAGGCTGTCAGGCTGTCTAGTCACAGAGGAAGGCTGTGCTTCTCTGGTCTCAGCTCTGAGGTCAAACCCCTCACACCTGAGAGAGCTGGACCTGAGCTACAATCACCCAGGAGACTCAGGAGTCAGACTGCTCTCTGCTGGACTGGAGGATCCACACTGCAGACTGGAGAAACTCAAGTATGATAAACATTCTTACCATTACTTACTTAGACAAAGTTATATGTCTCCAGTGTGTGTGTGTGTGTCTCCAGTGTGTGTGTGTGTGTCTCCAGTGTGTGTGTGTGTGTGTGTGTGTGTGTGTGTGTGTGTGTGTCTCCAGTGTGTGTGTGTGTGTCTCCAGTGTGTGTGTGTGTGTGTGTGTTAGTGTCTCCAGTGTCTGTGTGTGTGTGTGTGTGTTTGTGAGTGTGTGTCACCAGTGTGTGTGTGTGTGTGTGTGTGTTAGTGTCTCCAGTGTGTGTGTGTGTGTCACCAGTGTGTGTGTGTGTGTGTGTGTGTCTCCAGTGTCTGTGTGTGTGTGTGAGTGTGTGTGTCACCAGTGTGTGTGTGTCACCAGTGTGTTTGTGTGTCTCCAGTGTGTGTGTGTGTGTGTCACCAGTGTGTGTGTGTCACCAGTGTGTGTGTGTCACCAGTGTGTGTGTGTCTCCAGTGTGTGTGTGTGTCACCAGTGTGTGTGTGTGTGTCTCCAGTGTGTGTGTGTCTCCAGTGTGTGTGTGTTGTGTGTGTCT
>NW_022262984.1:0-10000 GCF_002021735.2 Oncorhynchus kisutch | reverse complement strand
GCTCTCTCTGCTCTCTTTGATCTCTCTCTCTCTCTCTCTTTGCTCTCTCAGCCTGCTCTCCACTCTCTCCCTCCCCTCCCCCTCTCTCTTTCGCTCTCTCTCTCTCTGCCCTCTCTCAGCCTTCTCTCTGCTCTCTCAGCCTGCTTTCTGCCTGCTTTCTGCTCTCTCAACTCTCTGCTCTCTCTCTGCTCTCTCTCTTTTCCCTGCTCTGCTCTCTCTGTGTGCTCTGCTCTCTTCTCTCTCTCACACACACTCTCTGCTCTCTCTGCTCTCTCTTTCTGCTCTCGTTATCTGCTGTCTCTCTCTGCTCCCTCTCTCTATGCTCTCTGCTCTCTCTTCTCTCTGTTCTCTGCTCTCTCTCTCTCCTCTCTGTTCTCTCCTCTCTGTTCTCTCCTCTCTCTCTGCCCTTTGTTCTCTCTGCTCTCTGCTCTGCTGCTCTCTCTCATGCTACAGACTTATTCTAAAATGGATTAAATGTGTTTTTCCCCTCATCAATCTACACACAATAACCCAGAATTACAAAGCAAAAACTGTTTATTTTATGTGTGAACATTTTTATTTAAAAAAACCTTAGATATTACATTTACATAAGTATTCAGACCCTCTACTCAGTACTTTGTTGAAGCACCTTTGGCAGCGATTACATCCTTGATTCTTATTGGGTGTGACGCTACAAGCTTGGCACACCTGTATTTGGGGAGTTTCTCCCATTCTTCTCTGCAGATCCTCTCAAGGTCTGTCAGGTTGGATTGGGATCGTCGCTGCACAGCTATTTCCGTTTCAGAATGATGGAGGCCACTGTGTTCTTGGGGACCTTCAATGCTGCATAATTATTTTGGTACCCTTTCCCAGATCTGTGCCTCACTACAATCCTGTCTGGGAGCTCTAATACACACACAGTGTCCTGTAGGCCAACGTAGGCCAACGTACTTCCATATACACCCCCATCTACTACTGCCACTATATATATATATATATATGGGCCTCCTGATAGAACCCAGGTCTCATCTCTCTATCAGTACTAGCCACTATATTTTAGATTAACTAACTTCTTAGTGATGACTCGGGATGTCGGTTTTGATACGAAAGCTTCTTTTAGTAATAATACTTGTTTACGTTACATTTAACAACTTTGTTTTGGTACAGAGCAATGCAGGTAAGATGCTGTCGGAAAGTCAGCCACAATCACTAGCACCTGCACATAATTGGCGCGTTCTCTCTCATTCCTCTCGCAAGGCATTCTGGGACTTGCAGTCAAAAAGCGTAATTCAACACAACCCAATACAATTACATATGCAAATAAATCTAAAGAAATATCTTTAGATACAGGTCAAAGAATAAAGTCAAACACATTAAAGTTACAACATCCTCCCCCCCCGATGAACAATTGTGTTCATCTAGATCTCTAGGCAGTATATCAACTGAATAGGTCTCCTCAACAAAGTCCCTGAAGCGAACTGAACATGATCCAACTAGGCCATCTCGGTCTGGAAAGAGTTCTTCAATCTTTCCTAGTTTCCAGGTTTCAGTGGGGTGGGCTGTGGTGTGTCACAGCGGTGTGCTGACTTTAGATCCAGCAAGTAGTCTCTACGCCAACTGTTCCAGAAACTGGTCACAAGTCTCTGCCTGTACTTCCATCTGCGTGTCATTTCCCCCTTGTTTGACGTTGGGTGCTGAGTGTCACTTGCTCCAGAATGCATCACCTTCTCATGGTGGTACTGTATCAGCATTTTCTGAGTATCTGGACTTATTGGGTAGAACCCATGGGTGCTGCTCTCTGAATGTGAAGTTGGACTGTTGCAGTCTTCCTACTGAGTAGTTCGTGTTCGTCCATGTTACGGATACAGTTATCCTGTGTGTGTGTGTTTCTTTTCTCTCCTTCTCCCCTCACAGGTGAAAATCATCACTCCCCAATCAGTCACCAATCATCAATCAGAAGACACACCTCCTCCTGTTTCCTACCTTATTACAGTTCCTTTCCCTTGGTTTAAAAACCCCATCAGTTGTTTGCTCTGGAGCTCAATCTCTCTGTAAATGCCATGTCTGTAGGTCTCTGTGTTTCACTCTCGCTTTGTGTCTTAACCTCTCTTTTGTTTGAGCACCTCCATAGCATTTTGTCATCACCTGTGAGTATTGTTTTGGTTATGGTGTTTGTTTGTTGCTGGTGGGAAAAGGGGGAAACAAGACAAGTCGCCCATGGGCATACACTACCCGTAGGTGAACTTTGTTAAATACACTAGTTAGAACTGGGCGGACCACCCACTGTATTTTTGGTTAGTTAGTTAGCTGTTGTTAAAGTAGGCTAGTCTAGCTTAGGGGTGTTTTGGATGCTTATTGTTTCTTTCCTTGGGTCCAGCTCAGCCCCTTTTCCTGCCCCCCCCCCCCCCCCCCCCCCCATTACCGTGTGTTTATAAATAAACCTGGAGTTTGACGGTAGATTTCTGTTGTCCTGGTTATTTCGTTCACACTTTTACTTTGTCACAATTATAATTTGCATGAGTTATGTTACGGGTCTCATTACCATCCCCCCCTAGACTGTCGGGCCAAAAGGGATTCGTAACAATCTGGAACTCATGTTATTTAGAGGTGTAACCAGACCTCACCTTGTTGACCTGCCCTCCTAGAGAGTTCTCCATAGTCTCTGATGCTATTCCATCTGGAACTCATGTTATTTAGAGGTGTAACCAGACCTCACCTTGTTGACCTGCCCTCCTAGAGAGTTCTCCATAGTCTCTGATGCTATTCCATCTGGAACTCATGTTATTTAGAGGTGCAGCCAGACCTCACCTTGTTGACCTGCCCTTCTAGAGAGTTCTCCATAGTCTCTGATGCTATTCCATCTGGAACTCTCATGTTATTTAAAGGTGTAACCAGACCTCACCTTGTTGACCTACCTTCGCTTAATCCAGTTGACTCTCCAATAGGGAAACTGTTTCTCTCCTTGCTCCCTCAGAACAACAGATCTATACCTGCTTCATTTCAAAGGGAGATTATATCCATTCCTTATGTCACAACTTACTGGAATACATTTGCCAATAATATCTGTTGGAAAAAAGTCTGCTTATTATCATTTAAATACCTTCTTCTTAATTTGATTGCTTTTCCGATTTTCATGACCAACATGAGCTTTGCATAATGCTATGCTAGGCTATCGATAAACTTACACAAATGCTTGTCTTGCTTTGGCTGCAAAGCATCATTTCAAAATCTGAGATGACAGGGTGATTAACAAAAGGCTAAGCTGTGTTTCAATATATTTCACTTGTGATTTCATGAATATGAATATTTTCTAATAAGATTTTTTGTCCGTTGCATTATGCTAATTAGTGTAAGTTGATGACAATTCTCCCGGATCCTGGAGGGGTAGTTCTATTAACAACCCCACCACTGGGAGGTGTCCACAAGGTCTGATAAACACTCCTAACAACCCCACCACTAGGATGTGTCCACATGGTCTGATAAAAACTCCTAACAACCAGACCACTAGGAGGTGTCCACATGGTCTGATTAAACACTCCTAACAACCCCACCACTAGGAGGTGTCCACATGGTCTGATAAACACTCCTAACAACCCCACCACTAGGAGGTGTCCACATGGTCTGATAAACACTCCTAACAACCAGACCACTAGGCGGTGTCCACATGGTCTGATAAACACTCCTAACAACCCCACCACTAGGAGGTGTCCACATGGTCTGATAAACTCTCCTAACAACCCTACCACTAGGAGGTGTCCACATGGTCTGATAAACACTCCTAACAACCAGACGACTGGAAGGTGTCCACATGGTCTGATAAATACTCCTAACAACCCCACCACTAGGAGGTGTCCACATGGTCTGATAAACACTCCTAACAACCCACAACTAGGAGGTGTCCACATGGTCTGATAAACACTCCTAACAACCCCACCACTAGGAGGTGTCCACATGGTCTGACAAACACTCCTAACAACCCCACCACTAGGAGGTGTCCACATGGTCTGATAAACACTCCTAACAACCCCACCACTAGGAGGTGTCCACATGGTCAGTGGTATGGTCAGATACCACTGTGGTTAGAGTGTTGAGGTCTAGTGGTTAGAGTGGTGGGTCAGTAACTGGTCTGGTCAGGTAGACTAGTGGTTAGAGTGGTGGGTCAGTAACTGGTATGGTCAGATAGACTAGTGGTTAGAGTGGTGGGTCAGTAACTGTTATGGTCAGATAGACTAGTGGTTAGAGTGGTGGGTCAGTAACTTGTATGGTCAGATAGACTAGTGGTTAGAGTGGTGCGTCAGTAACTGGTATGGTCAGATAGACTAGTGGTTAGAGTGTTGGTCAGTAACTGGTATGGTATGGTCAGATAGACTAGTGGTTAGAGTGGTGGGTCAGTAACTGGTATGGTCAGATAGACTAGTGGTTAGAGTGATGGGTCAGTAACTGGTATGGTCAGATAGACTAGTGGTTAGAGTGGTAGGTCAGTAACTGGTATGGTCAGATAGACTAGTGGTTAGAGTGGTAGGTCAGTAACTGGTATGGTCAGATAGACTAGTGGTTAGAGTGGTGGCTCAGTAACTGGTATGGTCAGATATACTAGTATTTGGGTGGTGGGTCAGTAACTGGTATGGTCAGATAGACTAGTGGTTAGAGTGGTGGTGGTCAGATAGACTAGTGGTTAGAGTGCTGGGTCAGTAACTGGTATGGTCAGGTAGACTAGTGGTTACAGTGTTCAGTAACTGGTATGGTCAGATAGACTAGTGGTTAGAGTGGTGGTGGGTCAGTAACTGGTATGGTCAGGTAGACTAGTGGTTAGAGTGGTGGGTCAGTAACTGGTATGGTCAGGTAGACTAGTGGTTAGAGTGGTGGCTCAGTAACTGGTATGGTCAGATAGACTAGTGGTTAGAGTGGTGGTGGTCAGATAGACTAGTGGTTAGAGTGGTGGTGGTCAGGTAGACTAGTGGTTAGAGTGGTGGGTCAGAAACTGGTATGGTCAGATAGACTAGTGGTTATAGTGGTGGGTCAGTAACTGGTATGGTCAGATAGACTAGTGGTTAGAGTGGTGGGTCAGTAACTGGTATGGTCAGATAGACTAGTGGTTAGAGTGTTCAGTAACTGGTATGGTCAGATAGACTAGTGGTTAGAGTGATGGGTCAGTAACTGGTATGGTCAGATAGACTAGTGGTTAGAGTGGTGGGTCAGTAACTGGTATGGTCAGATAGACTAGTGGTTAGAGTGGTGGGTCAGTAACTGGTATGGTCAGATAGACTAGTGGTTAGAGTGGTGGGTCAGTAACTGGTATGGTCAGATAGACTAGTGGTTAGAGTGGTGGGTCAGTAACTGGTATGGTCAGATAGACTAGTGGTTAGAGTGGTAGGTCAGTAACTGGTATGGTCAGATAGACTAGTGGCTAGAGTGGTAGGTCAGTAACTGGTATGGTCAGATAGACTAGTGGTTAGAGTGGTGGCTCAGTAACTGGTATGGTCAGATAAACTAGTGGTTAGAGTGGTGGGTCAGTAACTGGTATGGTCAGATAGACTAGTGGTTAGAGTGGTGGGTCAGTAACTGGTATGGTCAGATAGACTAGTGGTTATAGTGGTGGGTCAGTAACTGGTATGGTCAGATAGACTAGTGGTTAGAGTGGTGGGTCAGTAACTGGTATGGTCAGATAGACTAGTGGTTAGAGTGGTGGGTCAGTAACTGGTATGGTCAGATAGACTAGTGGTTAGAGTGATGGGTCAGTAACTGGTATGGTCAGATAGACTAGTGGTTAGAGTGGTGGGTCAGTAACTGGTATGGTCAGATAGACTAGTGGTTAGAGTGGTGGGTCAGTAACTGGTATGGTCAGATAGACTAGTGGTTAGAGTGGTGGGTCAGTAACTGGTATGGTACGGTCAGATAGACTAGTGGATAGAGTGGTGGGTCAGTAACTGGTATGGTCAGATAGACTAGTGGTTAGAGTGGTGGTCAGTAACTGGTATGGTCAGATAGACGAGTGGTTAGAGTGTTGGGTCAGTAACTGGTATGGTCAGATAGACTAGTGGTTGGAGTGGTGGGTCAGTAACTGGTATGGTCATATAGACTAGTGGTTAGAGTGGTGGGTCAGTAACTGGTATGGTCAGATAGACTAGTGGTTAGAGTGGTAGGTCAGTAACTGGTATGGTCAGATAGACTAGTGGTTAGAGTGGTAGGTCAGTAACTGGTATGGTCAGATAGACTAGTGGTTAGAGTGGTGGCTCAGTAACTGGTATGGTCAGATAAGCTAGTGGTTAGAGTGGTGGGTCAGTAACTGGTATGGTCAGATAGACTAGTGGTTAGAGTGGTGGGTCAGTAACTGGTATGGTCAGATAGACTAGTGGTTAGAGTGGTGGGTCAGTAACTGGTATGGTCAGATAGACTAGTGGTTAGAGTGATGGGTCAGTAACTGGTATGGTCAGATAGACTAGTGGTTAGAGTGGTGGGTCAGTAACTGGTATGGTCAGATAGACTAGTGGTTAGAGTGGTGGGTCAGTAACTGGTATGGTCAGATAGACTAGTGGTTAGAGTGGTGGGTCAGTAACTGGTATGGTACGGTCAGATAGACTAGTGGATAGAGTGGTGGGTCAGTAACTGGTATGGTCAGATAGACTAGTGGTTAGAGTGGTGGTCAGTAACTGGTATGGTGAGATAGACTAGTGGTTAGAGTGTTGGGTCAGTAACTGGTATGGTCAGATAGACTAGTGGTTAGAGTGGTGGGTCAGTAACTGGTATGGTCAGATAGACTAGTGGTTAGAGTGGTGGGTCAGTAACTGGTATGGTCAGATAGACTAGTGGTTAGAGTGGTAGGTCAGTAACTGGTATGGTCAGATAGACTAGTGGTTAGAGTGGTAGGTCAGTAACTGGTATGGTCAGATAGACTAGTGGTTAGAGTGGTGGCTCAGTAACTGGTATGGTCAGATAAACTAGCGGTTAGAGTGGTGGGTCAGTAACTGGTATGGTCAGATAGACTAGTGGTTAGAGTGGTGGGTCAGTAACTGGTATGGTCAGATAGACTAGTGGTTATAGTGGTGGGTCAGTAACTGGTATGGTCAGATAGACTAGTGGTTAGAGTGGTGGGTCAGTAACTGGTATGGTCAGATAGACTAGTGGTTAGAGTGTTCAGTAACTGGTATGGGTCAGATAGACTAGTGGTTAGAGTGGTGGGTCAGTAACTGGTATGGTCAGATAGACTAGTGGTTAGAGTGGTGGGTCAGTAACTGGTATGGTCAGATAGACTAGTGGTTAGAGTGATGGGTCAGTAACTGGTATGGTCAGATAGACTAGTGGTTAGAGTGGTGGGTCAGTAACTGGTATGGTCAGATAGACTAGTGGTTAGAGTGGTGGGTCAGTAACTGGTATGGTCAGATAGACTAGTGGTTAGAGTGGTGGGTCAGTAACTGGTATGGTACGGTCAGATAGACTAGTGGATAGAGTGGTGGGTCAGTAACTGGTATGGTCAGATAGACTAGTGGTAAGAGTGGTGGTGGTCAGGTAGACTAGTGGTTTGAGTGGTTGGTCAGTAATTCTTATGGTCAGATAGACTAGTGGTTAGAGTGGTAGGTCAGTAACTGGTATGGTCAGATAGACTAGTGGTTAGAGTGGTGGCTCAGTAACTGGTATGGTCAGATAGACTAGTGGTTTAGAGTGGTGGGTCAGTAACTGGTATGGTCAGATAGACTAGTGGTTAGAGTGGTGGGTCAGTAACTGGTATGGTCAGATAGACTAGTGGTTAGAGTGGTGGGTCAGTAACTGGTATCGTCAGGTAGACTAGTGGTTAGAGTATTCAGTAACTGGTATGGTCAGATAGACTAGTGGTTAGAGTGGTGGTGGGTCAGTAACTGGTATGGTCAGGTAGACTAGTGGTTAGAGTGGTGGGTCAGTAACTGGTATGGTCAGGTAGACTAGTGGTTAGAGTGGTGGCTCAGTAACTGGTATGGTCAGATAGACTAGTGGTTAGAGTAGTGGTGGTCAGGTAGACTAGTGGTTAGAGTGGTGGTGGGTCAGTAACTGGTATGGTCAGGTAGACTAGTGGTAGAGTATGGGTCAGTAACTGGTATGGTCAGATAGACTAGTGGTTAGAGTGCTGGGTCAGTAACTGGTATGGTCAGGTAGGACTATGTGGTTAGAGTGGTGGCCCTCAGTACTGGTATCGGTCAGGTAGATAGCCTAGTGGTTTAGAGTGTTCACAGTAACTGGTATGGGCAGATAGAGACGTGGTTAGGAGTCCGGTGGTGGGTCAGAGTAGTAACTGGTATGGTCAGGTCAGGACTAGTGGTTATAGTGGTGGGTCCCAGTAACTGGTATGGTCAGGTAGACTAGTGTGTTAGAGTGGTGGCTCAGTAACTGGTATGGGGTCAGATAGACTAGTGGATTAGAGTGGTGGTGTCAGATAGACTAGTGGGTTAGAGTGGTGGGGTGGTCAGGTAGACTAGTGGTTTGAGTGGTGGGTCAGTAACTGTACTGGTCAGATAGACTAGTGGTTAGAGTGGTGGGTCAGTAACTGGTATGGTCAGACAGACTAGTGGTTAGAGTGGTGGGTCATTAACTGGTATGGTCAGATAGACTAGGTGTTAGAGTGGGTGGTCGTAACTGGTAGGGTCAGATACTAGTGGTTAGAGTGTTGGGTCAGGAACTGGTTGGTCAGGTAGACTAGTGGTTAGAGTGGTAGGTCAGTAACTGGTATGGTCAATAGACTAGTGGTTAGAGTGGTGGTGGTCAGATAGACTAGTGGTTAGAGTGGTGGTGGTCAGATAGACTAGTGGTAAGAGTGGTGGTGGTCAGGTAGACTAGTGGTTTGAGTGGTGGGTCAGTAATGGTATGGTCAGATAGACTAGTGGTTAGAGTGTGGGTCAGTAACATGGATATGGGCAGATGAGGACTTAGAATGGGTAGAGGTGGTGGGTCAGTAACTGGTTATGGGTCAGATAGACTAGTGGTTAAGGTGGTGGGTCAGTAAACTGGTATGGTCAGTAGAACTAGTGGTTAGAGTGGTGGGTCAGTAACTGGTATGGTCAGGTAGACTAGTGGTTAGAGTGGTGGCTCAGTAACTGGTATGGTCAGATAGACTAGTGGTTAGAGTGGTGGTGGTCAGGTAGAGACTAGTGGTTAAGTGGTGGTGGGTCAGTAACTGGTATGGTCAGGTAGACTAGTGGTTAGAGGTGGTGGGTCAGTAACTGGTATGGTCAGATAGACTAGTGGTTAGAGTGCTGGGTCAGTAACTGGTATGTGTCAGGTAGACTAGTGGTTAGAGTGGTGGGTCAGTAACTGGTTTATGGTCAGGTAGACTAGTGGTTAGAGTGTCAGTAACTGGTATGGTCAGATAGACTAGTGGTTAGATGGTGGTGGGTCAGTAACTGGTATGGTCAGTATAGACTAGTGGTTAGAGTGGTGGGTCAGTAAATGGTATGGTCAGGTAGACTAGTGGTTAGAGTGGTGGCTCAGTAACTGGTATGGTCAGATAGACTAGTGGTTAGAGTGGTGGTGGTCAGATAGACTAGTGGTTAGAGTGGTGGTGGGTAAGGTATGGTCAGGTAGACTAGTGGTTTGAGTGGTGGGTCAGTAACTGGTATGGTCAGATAGACTAGTGGTTAGAGTGGTGGGTCAGTAACTGGTATGGTCAGATAGACTAGTGGTTAGAGTGTTCAGTAACTGGTATGGTCAGATAGACTAGTGGTTAGAGTGGTGGGTCAGTACTGGTATGGTCAGAGACTAGTGGTTAGAGTGGTGGGTCAGTAACTGGTATGGTCCATGGTCAGATAGACTAGTGGTTAGAGTGGTGGGTCAGTAACTGGTTTATGGTCAGATAGGACTAGTGGTTAGAGTGTGGGTCAGTAACTGGTATGGTCAGGTAGACTAGTGGTTAGAGTGGTGGGTCAGTAAACTGGTATGGTCAGATAGACTAGTGGTTAGAGTGGTGGTGGTCAGTAACTGGTGGTATGGTCAGATAGACTAGTGGTTAGAGTGGTGGGTCAGTAACTGGTATGGTCAGATAGACTAGTGGTTAGAG